>NW_015391906.1:0-5365 GCF_001527695.2 Protobothrops mucrosquamatus | reverse complement strand
TCCGTCCATCTGTCCATTTTATCATTTATCTATTCATTCTATTCATTTTATCTACCTATGTGTCAGTCAGTCTGTCTATTTGTATCTCTCCTTCTCTATCTCTCAGCTATCATTATCTATCACCCGTCTGTTGCTATCTATCCACCCATTCTATCTATCTATCTATCTATCTATCTATCTATCTATCTATCTATCTATCTATCTATCTATCTATCTATCCATCGATAGATAGATAGATAGATAGATAGATAGATAGATAGATAGATAGATAGATAGATAGATGGATGGATGGATGGATGGATGGATGGATGGATGGATGGATGGATGGATGGATGGATAGATGGATAGATAGATAGATAGATAGATAGATAGATAGATAGATAGATAGATAGATAGATAGATAGATAGATAGATAGATAGATAGATAGATAGATAATCTGGAAAAGATAATCAAACAACGAATCAGCGAACACCTAGAGGCAAACAAAGTCATTACTAAAAGCCAACATGGTTTTGTCAAAAACAGATCATGCCAGACAAATCTTATAGCATTCTTTGACCAAGTGACAAAATTAGTGGATCAGAGGAATGCTGTGGATACAATTTACTAGGACTTCAGTAAGGCATTTGATAAAGTAGATCACAACCTACAACTTGACAAGATAGAAAAATGTGGGTTAGACAGCATCACCACCAGATGGATCCGTAGCTGGCTGACCGGCCGTACTCAGCGTGTGGTCCTCAATGGAACCGCATCTACACGGAGGGAAGTGTGTAGTGGGGTGCCCCAGGGCTCTGTTCTAGGCCCAGTGCTCTTCAACATCTTCATCAATGATTTGGATGAAGGGATAGATGGGGAACTCATCAAATCTGCAGACGACATCAAGCTGGCAGGAATAGCCAACCCTCCAGAAGACAGGCTTAAGATACAGGAGGACCTGGACAGACTTGAACACTGGGCGCTATCTAACAAAATGAAATTCAAGGGTGAAAAATGTAAGGTTCTACATTTAGGCAAGAAAAACCAAATGTACAGGTATAGTATATAGAATACCTTGCTCAATAGTAGCAATTGTGAGAGGGATCTTGGAGTCCTAGTGGACTATCACCTAAATATGAGCCAGCCGTGTACGGCAGCTGCCAAAAAGGCCAACACAATCCTAGGCTGCATTAACAGAGGGGTAGAATCAAGACCACGTGAAGTGTTAATACCGCTTTACAAGGCCTTGGTAAGGCCACACTTTGAATACTGCATCCAGTTTTGGTCACCACGATGTAAAAAAGATGCTGAGACTCTAGAAAGAGTACAGAGAAGAGCAACAAAGATGATTAGGGGACTGGAGGCTAAAGCATATAAGGAAAGGCTGCTGGAATTGGGTATGTCTAGTTTAACGAAGAGAAGGACGAGGGGGGACATGATAGCAGTCTTCCAGTATCTCAGGGGCTGCCACAAAGAAGAGGCAGTCAAGCTATTCTCCAAAGCGCCCGAAGGCAGGACAAGAAGCAACGGATGAAAACCAATCAAAGGGAGAAGCAACCTAGAACTAAGGAGAAACTTCCTGACAGTTAGAACAATTAACCAATGGAACAACCTGCCTCCAGAAGTGGTGAATGCTTCAATACTAGAGGTTTTTAAGAAGAGACTGGACAGCCATTTGTCCAAAATGGTATATAAGGTTTCCTGCCTGAGCAGGGGGTTGGACTAGATGACCTCCAAGGTCCCTTCCAACATTAATAATAATAATAATAATAATAATAATAATAATAATAATAATAATAATAATAATAATAGTAATAGTAATAATAATAATAATAAAGTTGGAAGGGACCTTGAAGGTCATCTAGTCCAACCCCCTGCTCAGGCAGGAAACCCTATACCATTTCGGACAAATGGCTGTCCAGTTTCTTCTTAAAAACTTCCAGTGTTGGAGCATTCACCGCTTATGGAGGCAGGTTGTTTTTATTATTATTATTATTATTATTATTATTATTATTATTATTATTATTATTATTATTATTATTATTATTATTATTATTATTATTATTATTATTATTATTATTATTATTACCAGGAGACCGAGACCTTCGGAACAAAAGCCAGTCCCTCTCTCGCAGTCCACCCCACCTCACAGGCTGCTGTTGTTGGAAAAAGGAATATTAGATAATATATTTGCCACCTTGAGCTGTTTTAGAAAAGAATAATAAAAGCAGGGATGTAAACAAATAAGTAAAGAAAAATTTGCACAGTGACGCCATGGCTTTCTGCCCCCCTCCACTTCGGAGACCCCCAGCGCTACGGGGCAGTTTCCTTCCAAGCCGGACCTCGGCTGCAGCTTTGGAAAACCCTCAAATTTTTGAACCTGGCAGAGGGACGGTGTGGACAGTCCAAAGATCACCGGCGTGGGGCGTCTGGCGACAGTGGCGGCAGGAGAGACGGTTGACCCACAGCTCCGGCTCGGAAATCCTAAAAAAGAAGGTAAAAAGTGCAATTAAGCCACATTTTTCATTTAATTTGCACGCGTCCCCCCCCCAAAAAAAACCCTCATAATGGCACGAGAGAAATGTCCACTTCTATCCTGTTTGCATCCCCGCCATTTTCCTTAGCCATTGTGGTTAATTTGAGTGTTGATATTGATTGTGTTACTATTTTATATTGTTGTCTTTAAGCCACCTAGAGTCACCTGACGGGGAGAAAGGCACCACAAACACTTAATAAATAAAATGAAATAATCTTGGCCACGGGGGCAAGCTTAGTCAGAGGGGATGATCTGAGAAGGTCTTCTGGTCCAGCCCCCTACTCAAGGCAGGAGACCCTTCCCCATTTCAGACAGACAAGGGGCTGTCCAGTCTCTTCTTGAAAACCTCCAGTGTCGGAGCACCCACAACTTCTGGTGGCAAGCAGTTCCACTGGTTAATTGTTCTCACTGTCAGAAAATTTCTTCTTAGTTCTAGATAGGTTCTCTCCTTGATTCATCCATTTTTTCTTGTCCTTCCCTCTGGTGCTTTGGAGAATAACATGACCCCCTCTTCTTGGGGGCAGCCCCTCAGATACTGGAGCGCTGCTGTCATGTCTCCCCTGTTTCTTCTTTTCTTTAGACTAGCCAGACCCAAGTCCCGCAGCCGTTCTTCGTATGTTTTGGTCTCCAGGCCTTGGATCCTCTTAGTTTGCTCTTCTCTGCACTCTTTCCAAACTCTCAACATCGTTTTTTATATCGTGGCGACCCAAACTGGATGCCCCATTGCAGGTGTGGCCTTACCAAGGCCTTGTAAAGGGGTGTTTCCCCCCCTGGACTAGATGACCTCCAAGGTCCCTTCCAACGTTGTTATTATTATTATAAGCCCTTGGCTATCACGGTGCAACAGGGCCCCTTTTGTTCTGTGTCCCCTCCAGCCATGGCGGGCTTTGCCCCCCAGGACTCCTGGCGCCAGCGTGTCTGCTCTGCCCGGCGGGTGACCCTCGTCCTGATGGGGCTGCTGGCCGTGGTGACCCTCTCCATCACCGTCTTCGGCTTTGTGGGTGGGTATCTCTCCGGAGTCTGGTTGGGGGGAGGAGGGGGGCTTGAGGTGGTTGCGCAGGTCTGGGAAGGCCTACAGGTGGTCCTCGACTTACAGCCATTCGCTTAGCGACCGTTCAAAGTCGCAAAGGCACGGAAAACAGCGATTTATCACAGTTTTTTCCACACTTACGACCGTTGCAGCCTCCCTGCGATCAGCGGATCAAAATTCAGAGGCTTGGCAACTGGCATGTACTTACGACGGTTGCAGTAAAATGGAGCAAATGTCGCTTAAGAACCTTTTTGCTGAGCAGTGGACAGTGTGGGCTCAGCTGCGCTCATACGTTGAGGACTACCTGTATAACCCATAAATCCTGTTGTTGGACCCGTTAAAAGCTACTGTGTCTTTTCAGGCTTATTGTGCCTTTAATTAAAAGCTTCCTGCTTGCAGCTTGCGGTTCTGAGGGCCCTTCGCCTGTTGTTTTCCTTTACTTAAAATATTTCTTTTTTACATCATGGAGGATTAAAAAAGAAGCAAAGGGAGATGATTTATGAGTTCCCCCCTCGCCAGTTAGTGGGGAGTAAAAGAGTTCAGAGGGTCCACACCTGAGTTGTGGCGATCCGTAAACTGCTAAGGAGAAGCTACTAATTAACGTTACAAGAGACCCAGAAGTAATAATGTCTGTTGCTTGTAGGTAAACTTCCTAGAAGGAAAAAAATCTTTTTATGAAAACATCTTTTTATTGTTGATAATATATTCTAGCAGCAAATAGAGGGCTGTGTTCTTCCAGTCAATTACCCCAAAACACACACAATTACTCACAACCACACAGAAAAGAATGATTTAAAGGGGCCGCAATGGGCTGAGGTCCATAATCTACAAAGTGACCCCAGGACGCATCAAGAATAGCAAGGCCAGGAAAAAAGGGAGGTACACGGAGGATGCTCGGACACGGGTTCAAGGCAGGCAGGGAGGAAGTCAGGCAGCCCCCTCCTCTTCCTCCTCCTCCTTCTTCTTCATCTCCATCTCCCCAGGGCGCAAATACTCCACCACCTTGTGGAAGATGCAGGAAGATCTGAAGGCCATCAACCGCACAATCTCCGTGGAATTAGCCGCTCTGCAAAAAAACGGTAGAATCACAAAATCCCAGGTTTGGGGGGTGAAAAAGGACCTGCCAATCTCTGGGTTTTCTTTAGGGCAGTTCTGTGGGGGTGGGGGTGCATTGGTGTGGGCTTAGCAGGGACCAAGATGGAGGCACCATTGGAGGACCACCGTCTCTCTCTCTCTCTCTCCTTCCTGGCTTCTCTTCTTCCATGAATGTTGGATGCTCAAACGCAGGGCTCTCCAAAGGGCGCCACTAAAACCCTTGTGGACTTCAATTCCCAGAATTCCCCACTAGCCATCCTGGCTACTGGGGAATTCTGGGAGTTGACGTCCACCCAACCTCCCGCAGACAAGGTGGAGCAACATTGCTCTGATTTGTTTACATCTTTCCCAGAGACCAACAATGTGATAACTATTGGAAATATCGACCACGCGGTGATACACGTCACCGAAGAAGAAAAAGAAGGTACATTTGGGAGTAAGGGAGGCGTTGAAAAGTCCCCCTTTGCCCCCCCCATTCGGGAGAGACCCTCCCTCGCCCAGACACAACACCAAGGAGTGACCCTCCCCTTCTCCACCTCCAGTGAAGTCCCACTACCAGGACCAGATCAACAAACTTCAAAAACTTCTGCAGCAGCTGAATTGCGAGTTGGAGGACACAAAACACAAGCGGACAGGTGACCCAGATGGGGGGGACAATGGGGTGGGGGGGACTGGGTGAACTTCCCAGCGCAGCGCCCTCCAGATCTCTGGATTGCACCGGGGG
>NW_015391905.1:75318-76925 GCF_001527695.2 Protobothrops mucrosquamatus | reverse complement strand
CTCAATTCTTTGGCGCTCAGCCTTTCTTATGGTCCAACTTTCACAGCCATACATTGCAACTGGAAAAACCATGGCCTTGACTATACGGTGAGAAAAATAAGAGATGGTTAACGGGCCCTATAAAAACCACATGTTTGGTTGGAATCACCTCATGATTTTTCTCACTTCTTGCAGGACAAGCCACATGTCTAAAATGTTGCTCGTTTTAACTATTTTTTTCTCTGCTTAGAATTCTGGTTTGAGGAAGGGGGTGGGTGTGAAATTTAATGCCCACTTTTGCAGTTTTAGCTTGCAATTCTTTTTCTAGAAAGAGGAGGCAGTAGTTGTTGAACAAAGGAAGTTTTAATTGATCCATCAACCAAACAAAATGACTTTGAATTGTTTTGTTTAGATTTGTAAATGTTTTGACCTATTTAATGGAAATTTGTTTCCATCTGAATGGAATTTGATTAAACTGGAATTTGACTAAATATATATTAAAAGCAAAGAATTGATACAGGGGTTTGATACATGATTTTAGCTTTTGCAATAGCCTAGTGGTTTATTTCAGTAACTAAGAATATCTCATTAAGCTTGTTTATGTTTTTTGTGAAGTTAAAACGAAGAAGAAGTTGAGAAATATTTTGGGTTTATAAATAGCTATGTTGTTTTGACTATAGATTTGTATGCAAAACTGTTAGGAAAAGAGGCAGCCAGTGGAATTTTTGTCTAGAATTTGACATTTGGGGAAGTCTTGGTGGTTAGCATTTCTTATCAAGTGTGGCTAATTTTAAATCAGAAAGCTGAAAGGAGGTAAACATTTGTTCATAGATGACTTTATGCCTTACGGCAAGCTCTGAGGTTGTTAATAAGGGAGAAAGGGGAACTATACACTGACTCCAAGTATGCTTATGGAGTCTTGAATACTTTTGGAGAAGAGAAATGAAGAGGATTGATTAATAGTAAAGGGGAAGAGTTGGCTCATGTAAAGTTGATAGAAGATGTACTTGTGGAAGAAGAAAAGAAAGAAGTTAGGCCAGAGTGGCAGAAGGGAACAGAAGGAATGGATAATAGAAGAAAGAAGCAGGAAAGTTGCTTTTAAGTTGTGTAAGGTTTTCCACTTAGCCTCACAATTGTCCCAGCATTACTCAGGAATTTAAAAGAGCCAAAGAAACTCCTGAGCTGAGGTTTCAGCAAGCAAACAACTTTTATTTTGATCAAAATAGAGTTGGGTGACCCCATCTCTCTTCGTGGCTGGTAGAGAGATGAAGGCAACAACTAGGAAAGATGTTTTCCACCTTTTATACCTTTCCAGAACAAAAAGATCAGGTGTTGGTACCAGGTGTAAGATAGCACAAAAAAATAATTCCTAGATGATGACTCATACACAGCAACCCAGGCTCCATCCGTAACTCCTTTTCCCCCTCCCCTTACCATACTCTTTTCATGTAAGCAATCACCTGTACCTAAAGCATGAAACATTTGCTTTTATATAACTAATTTCCCAATATAAAGCACCTACAAAGCTGCTTGCACATAAACAAAGATATATATATATATATATATATATATATATATATATATATATATATATATATATATATATATATATATATATATATATATAT
>NW_015391905.1:70503-72590 GCF_001527695.2 Protobothrops mucrosquamatus | reverse complement strand
CTACTACTTTTTACCATTTTTCCTTTTACTATTTTCTTTTTACTATTTTACTATTTTGTGATTTTTATTCACTCCCTACTCCCTGCTTTGGCGGGAGGGTAGGATTCTTGCCTTACTTGTGAGGAGCCTTGTTATTGTTTGCATCGGGATTTGTTTTTTCTTGACTCCTGGCCCTTGGCTTCTTTTTTTTTTTTTTTGGATCCAGGACTTGTCTTGGGGATTAGTCTCTTGTTATATTACACTGCTCCTCCTTTATTGTGTTATTTAACACAATGAAGTCAAAGAAAAGGTGCAGATCCCTTACTGACCTGGTTCCTCAACCTTCTTTGAAGCAATCCAAGATGGAAGACTTTGTTTTGGCTCGGCCTCTTTGTTTGGAAACTCCAGCTCCTTTTTTTCTGGCTGCTGCCGGTCATGGCGATCCTTCGATGGTTGAGGGTGTCGCCCCTCGAGTTGAGAACAAAGGCTCCCCTAAAGCTACGGTCCCCAATCGATTTTTAAACGAGCCCACCCTTACAGAACTTCTGGCTCAGCAATGTTTCCTGGTTGCAGATACAACAGCAAGCATACAGCTCCAGCTTGATAAAATAATAAGTACCCTAAATTATTTAGTTTCTTGGGTTGCCAGTGGTAGTGCTGGGCTGGCCGCTCGGCATCCCGATGTGGTAGCAGGGCCTCCCTTGCCAAGCCTTAGCAAAAGATCTGCTCAATGTAACCCTACCAAGAGTTCGAACTCTATTTCCCTAGATGCAAACAGTCACCTGGTTTTACAGCCAAAACAGGTGGCCCTAAATATCAATCCTATTAACGGCTACTTGCCGCACTGGGGCTCAGTACGGCTGGCAAGGGGTCATATACTGCAGCTATTGGGGTTGGAAGCTGATGATCTGAAGGAGGTTGAATCTTTATCCTCCTCTATATACTGCACTTGAGTGTTACTTAGTTTCGACAATTCTATCACCCCCTAACTATTCTTCAGGAGAAGATCTCTACTAAGGTCTTTCGGCATTTTGCCAAGAAGAGTCTTCAAAGATATGTCGACTAAGCCTCTTTTAAGTAATCGACCACCTGTGAGTGTTAGGAGATTTACTGCCCCTAAAAGATCTTCAGTAGCACATGTTAATGTGCCAACCTTGAATGTCATCTCTGATGTTAGTCCATCTACTAAATATACATCTATGCTTGTAAAATCTCCTGATGGCGCCCTCTCTGATGGGGTTTTGACTGATCCTCCTACTGTCAATCAAACCAACCCCCCTCAGTGAGTAACATCTCATCAGGAACCTTGCCTTGACTTAATCAGCCGGGAAGAAATGGCCTCAAAGGAAGCGACATCAGCCCAGGGTATTCAAGGCCTCCTAGCGAATAAGCTCCAGGCCAGTGACTCTGGGATTCCATCTATTCATGTGACTGACTTATCTCAAGATAATTTCTGGAACCAGGAGGAGATACAGCTCTTCGACTCCTTTCGTGCGCTCCCACATTCAGAAAGGGCCCAAATTATTAAGCGTCTGGTTGCAGTTAAAGCCAAGCTTTGGAGTCTCTCACTACCTGATAAGGATTTTCCTGGATTTCAGGGAGCCCATACTGATTCATCAGTGGAAGTTCCCCTGGCCCTTTTTCCAAGATGTCTAACTCGTCAATATGAAGATCTTGGGCTCCCTCAGACCCTGTGTGCTGATGCCACTGAATGCTTGCCAGCCAAGCATCCAACTAATGCTACAAGTATGAACTGGAGTGCGTTTAGAGTTCTACAGCCCCATGAATAAGGTTTGCCTCCCTTCCCCCCTTCCCTGCCTTTATCTCCCATGAGGGTGACACTGCCTTTTAATAATGGGTGTATCTTTTCAGACCAGAAGGGCTCTGTTAAGTCCGGAGAATAATGGCACTTGAGACGAAGCATCTCCAACAAGTCTTTATTGTTTGCTTCCATTCTACGAACAACCAGAGCAGAGGCACGCAGGCCTCTATTTATACCCTCTGATCCCCGGGCAAGTTCAACCAATCATGAGGCGGGCTTTTCCCGCCTTGCGCATGCGCACAAGGCTGGCGCCGCTCAGTCTGGTCCCGGGCAGCTTCTGCAAATG
>NW_015391905.1:57897-62682 GCF_001527695.2 Protobothrops mucrosquamatus | reverse complement strand
ATTTCTTTTAAGATTATAATATCTTGATCTGCAATTTGAAATCTCTGATTATAAAAAGCCTGAATAATTGCATTTCGGAGTGATCTCCTAGAAAAATAGATAACCACATCTCTAGGCAAATTCCTCTGTCTTGCAATCCATGAATTAACTCTGAATATTTTTTCCATATCTCTTAATAATTCTTCAGGTTCACATCCCACAATGGGAGCAATCGCTTTCACCACCTCCTCTTTCAAGTCTTCTCGTGGATTCTCTTTTAAGCCTCTTATCCGCAATGCAAATTCCATCTCCCTGTATTGTGAAATGGTAACTTCATCCTGTATTATATCAATTTTATTTTCAGCTTTAACCACTCTACCCTCTAATTTTTCAGTATTTTCCACAGCCTCGTCCACCCGGTCATCAAGACGTTCAATATGTGCAGCTAACCCTTGAAAAGCCAGCAAAATATCCTCCCTTATCTCTTTGTTCTTATTCTCAAAAAGCTCTGCCATCTCCCCCTTAATTTCCTGTGTTGCTGTTTTTAAAGCCTCTTGAATGTCTCTAAGCATAAATGCAGGAGGTGGGGGGGAAGGAGGAGGTGATCTTGGTTTGGATTGTGTTGCAGGCTGTGTTACAGGGGATGAGATTGCAGTTTTAGAGACAATTCCAACACGCTTTGAAGCCATTTTCCTGCTTATATCTTAACACAGTACTTTCAAGCAAAAAAACAACACTCCAGCGCCATCTTTCCTTTTAAGACAAATCCAAGTATGGAGAAGATTATTCTCTCCGAGTTAAAGTTTCCAATATTTGCAATTATAATTCCTCCTGGTCAGCTCCGTCTGCTTTAAATACTCACAAATCTCTTTGAAATGCAGAGGTGGGTGCCGCCTCTTGCTTCGCTCCTAACAATCGGAGCAAAGTTGTCCTGGAGTGCGGAGAACAAAGCCTCGGGCTACGAGGGAGCTCAAACCTTTCACCCCCCCCAGACAAGAGGGTCCCAGTGAGCTCAACCTCTACCCAAGGAAAAAAAACTCGCCTCCCCCTCTTCTCCCGAGGGGGGGTTTCCAAGCCACGGGACAGCTGATTAACGCTGTCTCCGCGCGCTTTTACGCATTCTCAGGGCTGGCAGCCTAAAGAAGGCGTGATTATATTTTTCTTGTGTTTTCTTTTGTTGCACTTGCATTTTGGTCTGTGACTGCAAAATAAAAATTATTATTATTACAACAGGTAGTCCAATCCATTGAGGTTTTTCTCCTACTTAGATGAAAACAGTTCAACAGGCAAGGCAGGTTGAAATTTCATTTTCAGGCCGTCCAGCTGCGGAGCTTGTCACTGGAGAGGGAATGATGGAACTTTCCATGGACTCACGCCTTGATTCCTTAAATCAGGAGGACTTGGCATGGTTGGGACCACTCAGGACTGGTATTTCTAGGTGACAGTTCTTTTCACCTGAACCCACTCTCCAGGAACAACAATGGCCAGAGACAGGTGGTAGGGCAGCCTGGGCCTGTATTGAGATAGAAGACAAAACCTGCGCCAGATTATGCAAATATAGAGTAACATTCTTCTCTTCTTCATTGACATTCTTGAACCTTCATATAACAAAAGCCTCCCATACATCATTTCAAAGGGACAAAGACAGCTTTCCAGTTGAGGCCTATATTGAAATGGCCTAACCGCTAAATGTTGTAAAGCTTTTTATTTACTTGTATTTATCACAGATTTGTTTAACTAAAGTATAAATACAACCATCCTGTTTTTTTAAACAAAGAAAACCCTATAAACCATCGCTTGCCACCCCCTTTCAGTGGCTGGTTCTGTGTCCTAGCTATTGCTTTTCTTTCTTTCTTTTTCTTTCTGTCTGTTCAACATCCGTCTCCCATCTTGCAACATCCACTTCCCACTTTCTTCTATTTTCTCATTGTTCTGTCTTTTCATTTTTTTATAGTACCTTCTTGTTCCTACATCATTCTAAGGCTTGTGTTAAGGCATACAATTCACACGTTTGGGCTGACCACGTTAATGGCAGTCTCCCTGCTTAATGCATGCAAGTCTGTGCAAACCAACTTAAAAGCAACTTTCCTGTTTCTTCCTTCTATTATCCATTCCTTCACTTCCCTTCTGCCACTCTGGCCTAACTTCTTTCTTTTCTTCTTCCACAAGTACATCTGCTATCAACTTTACATGAGCCAACTCTTTCCCTCTACTATTAATCAATCCTCTTCATTTCTCTTCTCCAAAAGTATTCAAGACTCCATAAGCATACTTGGAGTCAGTGTATAGTTCCCCTTTCTCCCTTATTAACAACCTCAGAGCTTGCCGTAAGGCATAAAGTCATCTATGAACACATGTTTACCTCCTTTCAGCTTTCTGATTTAAAATTGCCCACACTTGATAAGAAATGCTAACCACCAAGACTTCCCCAAGTGTCAATTTTAGACAAAAATGCCACTGGCTGCCTCTTTTCCCCCACTTCTGGGTCAAAACCTCCTCCAAGCCTTTCATTTGTCTGTATTTACAAACAAATTACCTAATGAAGAGCCAACAAAGGAGCGCTCACCAAACTCTGCTTGAGCTTGTTAACATTAAGTTCTTTTTCTAACAGTTTTGCATACAAATCTTTAATCAAAACAGCATAGCTATTTATAATCCTAAAAATTTTCTCAACTCCTTTGTTTTAAACAAGGATTGAATTACAGTTCCTTCAATTCTCTTAGATATTATTTTCTATCAATGTGTCCTGCACACAGACATAAAAAGTTAAACAAGCTTAATGAGATATTCTGAGTTACTGAAATAGTTTTATATCATACTCTAGTATTGCTTTTAATATAAAGTTAGTCAAATTCCAATTTAATCAGATTCCATTCAGATGGAAACAAATTTCCATTAAGTAGTGTGGGAAGTCAGCCCCCCAGAGAAGGAAATATTAAAAGGGTAGAATATATTTTCCTAAAGGATTTTAAAAGCAGAAACCAACCCTGCCCCCCAAGTCTCTCTGTCCCAAGCAGAAACCAAGTCTGCAGAATTGCAGATGATAATCTTGTCAGAAAGACTGGAATCAGGAAACTGGGATTAGGAAGAAAGATCCCTAGAATCAAAACCAAAAATCTAAGAGTCATCAACCACAGCCCCAGGGAAGCAGGATATGACCCTTGGGACATAATAGGATTAACCCACCACCATCAGAATACCAGAAAGGCACACTCAGACTCAGGTCAAAGTTCATGCCACAGGAACAACTCCAAACAAAAGGCTCCAGAGGGTATAAAAACCCATTCCCTACATGTGCTCACTGTTTTTCTTCCAGAGCCATCTTTCTGTCTGGCTCTCCTCTTCAATAAACTGCAACCTTCTTTCTAAAGCAGTTGCCATGTTGTTTATTCCCGGCTTGGACTGAACTATGATGAAGACTTTTCCTTCAACAGTAGGTTAAAACATTTACAAATCTAAGCAAAACAATTCAGAGTCATTTCTTTTGGTTGATGAATATATAGGTCTAACTAAAACTCAAAGATTTCCAAAAAAGATTGTCCAACAATTACTGTCTCCTCTTTCCAGAAAAAAATTGCAAGCTGAAACTGCAAAAGTGGACATTAAATTTCACATCCACCCCCTTCCTCAAACCAGAATTCTAAGAGAAAAAAATAGTTTAAACAAGCAGCCTCTCCTCTTCTTTCTGTCTCTCTCACTCTTAAAGCAACACAGCCAGCGAAAAAAAAGAAAGAGACAGGAGAAAAAAAACATAAACAAGCTTAATGAGATATTCTTAGTTACTGAAATAAACCACTAGGCTATTGCAAAAGCTAAAATCATGTATCAAACCCCTGTATCAATTCTTTGCTTTTAATATATATTTAGTCAAATTCCAGTTTAATCAAATTCCATTCAGATGGAAACAAATTTCCATTAAATAGGTCAAAACATTTACAAATCTAAACAAAACAATTCAAAGTCATTTTGTTTGGTTGATGGATCAATTAAAACTTCCTTTGTTCAACAACTACTGCCTCCTCTTTCTAGAAAAAGAATTGCAAGCTAAAACTGCAAAAGTGGGCATTAAATTTCACACCCACCCCCTTCCTCAAACCAGAATTCTAAGCAGAGAAAAAAATAGTTAAAACGAGCAGATCTCTCCTCCCACTTTCATGTCTCTCTCTCTCTCTCTCTCTCTTAAGGTGGCACAGCCAGCGAAAAAAGGAGACAGGAAAAAGAAAAAGAAATTTTACAAAAATCTCACCACTAAAAAAAATAGTTTTCTCTCCTTCACATGCATTTTCCATGAATTCTCTCACAACAACAACAAAAACAACAAAATCTGCAATTTACTGTTTCTTTCACAGCCTGGGAGGGGGGTTTGAGGGCTAACACACACACACATTTACATATCAGAAAATTAACTCATTCACTTCCATTCTAACTACTTGCATAAACAATTTCACATACAAATATTTCATTTCATACTTTCTCCAGGCAAACCATTTATTTTTAAATAAGGCCTTTTTGTTTGTTGTTATCAGAGAGGGTTTTGACCCTCTTCCAAGTCTTGGAAATAACACAGAACAACACAGACAGACATATATACACAAATACTATTAAAACAACATTTTAGACATGTGGCTTGTCCTGCAAGAAGTGAGAAAAATCATGAGGTGATTCCAACCAAACATGTGGTTTTTATAGGGCCCGTTAACCATCTCTTATTTTTCTCACCGTATAGTCAAGGCCATGGTTTTTCCAGTTGCAATGTATGGCTGTGAAAGTTGGACCATAAGAAAGGCTGAGCGCCAAAGAATTGAG
>NW_015391905.1:47355-54874 GCF_001527695.2 Protobothrops mucrosquamatus | reverse complement strand
ACTGGAAGGTCTTATCAGGAAGTGATAATATTATAGCTTGTGTAGACAGCTTTGTTGACTTGCTTCTTAGTTGTCTGTCCTTACGTGTTTGCAGCTGCAGATTGCAGCCTAGCACGTAGGCACGTAGGCATGAAGAAGTGTAGAATTAAGCATACTGAAGGTTACAAGATGGAGTGACTTATGCTATATTCCAACACATTCCAATTTAATTACTTTCCTTAAATCACTCTATCCTGTATTAGAAGACAGTTTCTCGTCTTCCTCTTTTCTTACATTTATTCATTTTTTTTTATTCTTATCTATAGAGGACTAGTTGGAGAGATCGACCTCTTGCCTTATTCCAGGATTACCAAAGCTTTTTTTACTCACCAAGGTGCCTGTTACAATTTCTCCCGTCAGTGGAGAAGCATGAAACCTCGTTGAATTCGGGCGTTCAGGTTCCTCAGACACAGATCCCACCGCCGATGATGAAGCACAGGAGTCTTCCAGGTCAAACACCTAGGAGCGCTCTAAGACTCACGCTTCAGTCGCTGCCAGTTTTGTCCTGCTGAGAATTGAAGGCTCGCCGGGACCTTAATAGGGGTCTCCGGATGTGGGGGGAGAGCCGTTGTGGCTTCTACCACGTTAGGTGCCAGGTTGTAAGGTTTTCCACTTAGCCTCACAATTGTCCCAGCATTACTCAGGAATTTAAAAGAGCCAAAGAAACTCCTGAGCTGAGGTTTCAGCAAGCAAACAACTTTTATTTTGATCAAAATAGAGTTGGGTGACCCCATCTCTCTTCGTGGCTGGTAGAGAGATGAAGGCAACAACCAGGAAAGATGTCTTCCACCTTTTATACCTTTCCAGAACAAAAAGATCAGGTCTTGGTACCATGCATAAGATAGCACAAAACAATAATTCCTAGATGATGATGATGATGATGATGATGATGATTATTATTATTATTTATTGAATTTATATACCGCCCTATCTCCCTTACGGGACTCAGGGCGGTGAACAGGCGATAATAAAAACCACGATAAATATACACAAGTTTCTGTTCTAAAATCAAATTAAATAACAGGCCTGCTTTAAAAGTACCCCATACAAAACCCCCAC
The DNA here is from genome assembly GCF_001527695.2 of Protobothrops mucrosquamatus. Classification (NCBI taxonomy): domain Eukaryota; kingdom Metazoa; phylum Chordata; class Lepidosauria; order Squamata; family Viperidae; genus Protobothrops; species Protobothrops mucrosquamatus. The sequence goes on along the minus strand of NW_015391905.1, from coordinate 53,776 downwards.
TAAAACATAATCAAACTATGCCAGACCGGCTGCACGGAATAGATGGGCCTTCAGGGGTCGGCGAAAAAGGCGCAGGTCCGCAACTGTACATAGGTCGGGGGGTAGGTCATTCCAGAGGGCAGGAGCTGCCACAGAGAAGGCTCTCCCCCTGGGGGTCGCCAGCCGGCATTGCCTGGCCGACGGCACCCTAAGGAGGCCCTCTCTGTGGGAGCGGACTGGTCGAAGGGAGGTGTTTGGTAGGAGGCGGTTTTGCAAATACCTAGGTCCATTGCCACGGAGCGCTTTAAAGGTTGTTACTAACACCTTGAAGCGCACCCGGAAGGCCACAGGCAGCCAGTGCACCTCGCGCAGGAGAGGTGTTACATGGGAGCATCTAGAGGCCCCCAGGATCCCCCGCGCACAGCAACCGAGGCTCCATCCATAACTTTTCCCCCCTCCCCTTACCATGCTCTTTTCATGTAAGCAATCACCTGTACCTAAAGCATGAAACATTTGCTTTTATATAACTAATTTCCCAATATAAAGCACCTACAAAGCTGCTTGCACATAAACAAAGATATATATATATATATGATGATTACAAAGTATCACTACTAATATCAATATTACCAATATCAAGCTTAAGCATAATACAGTCCCTTCAGTTGGTTTGCACAGACCTGTGAATTGCATGCATTAAGCAGGGAGACTGCCATTAACGTGGTCAGCTCAAACATGTGATGGAAAGAGAGAAAAATGGAAAATAGAAGAAAGTGGGAAGTAGATGTTGCAAGATGGGAGACAGATGTTGAAAAGAAATAAAGAAGAGCAATAGCTAGGACACAGAAGCAGCCACTGGGGGGGGGGGGTCGCAAGGGATGGTTGATAGTTTTTTTAAAAACAGGATGGTTGTATTTATACTTTAGTTAAACAAATCTGTGATAAATACAAGTAAATAAAAAGCTTTACAACATTTAGTGGTGAGGCCATTTCAATATAGGCCTCAACTGAAAATCTGTCTTTGTCCCTTTGAAATGATGTATGGGAGGCTTTTGTTATATGAAGGTTTAAGAATGTCAATGAAGAAGAGAAGAATGTTACTCTATATTTGCATAATCTGGCGCAGGTTTTGTCTTCTATCTCAGTACAGGCCCAGGCTGCCCTACCACCTGTCTCTGGCCATTGTTGTTCCTGGAGAGTGGGTTCAGGTGAAAAGAACTGTCACCTAGAAATACCAGTCCTGAGTGGTCCCAACCATGCCAAGTCCTCCTGATTTAAGGAATCAAGGCGTGAGTCCATGGAAAGTTCCATCATTCCCTCTCCAGTGACAAGCTCCGCAGCTGGACGGCCTGAAAATGAAATTTCAACCTGCCTTGCCTGTTGAACTGTTTCCATCTAAGTAGGAGAAAAACCTCAATGGATTGGACTACCCTGGAAATCATGTTCCTAGAACCTGGACTATGTATTACAATATTTTTCTTCTGCTACTGTTGTTTCCCTCGTACCTTCTTTGGTAGAAGGAAGGACCATGGGCCCAATACTTTAAGGAACAAAAGGGAGTTGTGTTTATAACAAGACTACATATTTCACTTGCAAAGGGACAACAGGCGCAAAAGAATTGTTTCATTTTTAAATGTGAAGATATAAATCCTTTTTAATTGCAATTATTAAGTCTAGGTAGACAGGCTCATCTCATAGATAAGCTACACCCCGAGTTAGCAGGATGTTACAAATCATGCCACAGACAAGGAAGGGGAGATAAGACAGGAACAAAAGGGGGTTTTGATCTAATAATTGGAGGGTCTGGTTGCTAGGCAGTCAGAAATCATGTGACTAATCCAGACCTATCAACTGGGTTAGGAAAGGAAGGATGTGGCATAATTCTACGGGACAGGTTATAAAAGTTTATGCTGAATCTGATTCAAGTGTGGTCTCTGGGATTTGCAATTACCAAAAGATCCACCAGCCTTTGCAAACGCTTCAATAAAACTTGTTTTGTTTTCCAACACCCTTGGAGTTGAATTTTTATTCCTCACAGTTCAGTATTTAGTGGTGGTTCATAGTTGTCCTAGAGAGACACGTCAGCATTACATAATAATAATAATAATAATAATAATAATAATAATAATAATAATAATAATAATAATAATAATAATAATAATAATAATAATAATAATAATAATAATAATAATAATAATAATAATAATAATAAAAGTTGGAAGGGACCTTGGAGGTTATTGTGTAGTGGGCTTCAGTAGGCAAGGAGCAGACCAGCATAGTTACAACGTTATTTATTGACTCAAACTAGAACTGGAGAACTGCAGGCAATTGCCTGTAATTTATACTTTGAGCCCACAGGGCCTTAACCAATCACAATACTTGAAAAACCCACCCAAATATGAATGTTCAAAGTTTCCCTCCAAAACAGTTGGAGTTAACAGTCAGGGTCATCTAAAGGTTAGTTTCATTTTAGCTTCACAAGCAGTTGGAGTTAAGTTAGTTTCACTTTAGCAGGGATTAACACAACTTTATATATATTCAATACATAACAGAGGTCATTCTAGTCCAACCCCCTGCTCAGGCAGGAAACCCTATACCATTTCAGACAAATGGATTTCCAATCTCTTCTTAAAGACTTCCAATAGTGTTTTGGGCCTCAGATTTAGTCCTCTGTTTCCAGCATCAATTAGCTACTTCACAGACATGACCTCATACACATCTCCACCCCGGACCACCCCAACGATGCCGCAGAAGTGATGTCCCGGTGCCTGGAGGCCGTGCGAGTCTGGATGGGGAGGAACAGGCTTCGTCTCAACCCGTCCAAGACCAAGTGGCTGTGGTTTCCGGCGTCACGTCATAGCCAGTTGGTTCCATCTCTGGCTATCGGGGGCGAGTCATTAGCCCCCGCGGAGAGNACATCTCCACCCCGGACCACCCCAACGATGCCGCAGAAGTGATGTCCCGGTGCCTGGAGGCCGTGCGAGTCTGGATGGGGAGGAACAGGCTTCGTCTCAACCCGTCCAAGACCAAGTGGCTGTGGTTTCCGGCGTCACGTCATAGCCAGTTGGTTCCATCTCTGGCTATCGGGGGCGAGTCATTAGCCCCCGCGGAGAGGGCTCGCAACCTGGGCGTCCTCCTGGATGCTCGGCTGTCTTTAGACGATCATGTGACGGCCGTGGACAGGGGGGCTTTTCATCAGGCTCTCCTGATACGCCAGTTGCGCCCCTTTCTGGATCGGGACGCCCTACGCACAGTCACTCAAGCCCTCGTTGTTTCCCGCCTGGACTATTGCAATGCTCTCTACATGGGGATCCCCTTGAGGTGCACCCGGAGGCTCCAGCTAGTTCAGAATGCGGCTGCGCAGGGGATCTTGGGGGCCTCTAGATGCTCCCATGTAACACCTCTCCTGCGCGAGCTGCACTGGCTGCCGGTGGCCTTCCGGGTGCGCTTCAAGGTGTTAGTAACAACTTTTAAAGCGCTCCATGGCAATGGACCTAGGTATTTGCAAAACCGCCTCCTACCAAACACCTCCCTTCGACCAGTCCGCTCCCACAGAGAGGGCCTCCTTAGAGTGCCGTCGGCCAGACAATGCCGGCCGGCGACCCCCAGGGGGAGAGCCTTCTCTGTGGCAGCTCCTGCCCTCTGGAATGACCTACCCCCCGACCTACGTACAGTTGCGGACCTGCGCCTTTTTCGCCGAGCCCTGAAGGCCCATCTATTCCGTGCGGCCGGCCTGGCGTAGTTTGATTATGTTTTAGTGGGGGGTTTTTTACGGGTGTGTTTTTAGAACAGGCCTGTTATTTAATTCGATTTTAAAACAAACTATATTATCGTGGTTTTTATTATCGCCTGTTCACCGCCCTGAGTCCCGCAAGGGAGATAGGGCGGTATATAAATTTAATAAATAAATAATAAATAAATAAATAAATACCCCAAATGGAGGAAAAAAGGCATGATGCTACTTCCTAAAAGATGCTTCTATTTCCTTAGGCTTTAGTAATCTCCTTAGTCATACCTCAGAAAGCCAGACATCTACAGCAAGTTGGACCACATAACATATCTTTCTCAATATTCAGATGCATTCTGAATATAATCCTGGCATATATAGAATACAGAATAACAGAGCTGGAAGGGACCTTGGAGGTCTTCTAGTTCAGGGGTCCCCAACCCCCGGGCCATGGCCTGTTTGGAACCGGGCTGCAGAGTTGGTGGGGAGGCGCGCACACATCTCCACTTGTGCAAGCAGTGGGTGAGCATGCGTGCCCGCCACTCATGCAAATGGAACTACTACACATGTGCGCTCACCTGCCACTTGTGTGGAACCATCCCCTCTCCCCCCACCCCCTGCCGGTCTGCAAAGCCAGAAAGTTTGGGGACCACTGTTCTAGTCCAACCCCCCTGCTCAAGCAGGAGACCCTATACCATTTCAGACAAATAGCTGTTCAGTCTTGTCTTAAAAACTGCCAGTTGTTGGAGCATCCAGAAGTTTTTCCAGAGCTATAGATAGCACTGGAAGAAAAATGAACTGTTGTCCTGATTGCTAACCAAATCACTTGGTTAAAAAACACCTCACAAGTTATATTTTTGCATGAAACCAAGCACTTAGTGGAACATACTTTGGGAATATTCTCACATGGTCCATAACCTACATCTCATATTAGGTCAGCTTCCTATCCATAGTCATCTCATGGATAATGATCTTATTAGGACCACAAATGCAGTAATAGCGATAGAAAGTGTAAGGCACACTTGGAAGAAAACTGTGGATTCTCTTTTGAGAGAAAATGAAGCCAAGCTAGAAATTTCAGTTGTCTAATCTGTCTTCTTTCTTTCTTTTTTTATAAAATTTTTAATAATTTTTTTTTTCTCATCATATGTTAATTTTTCCAATCAACAAGTTGTCTGGAGTTGCTATGCTAATACATGTTCAATTCCTAATCCTTCATTCTTTTCTCTAACCAAGAATAAAATAAATTCCAAATTTGATAGTAGTCTGTATCTTCTTTATCTTTCAACCTCATAGTTAATCTGTCCAAATCTGTCTTCTTTCTTAGTACCATTCTTTGTTATACAGAAAAACATTTATCTGATGACCTGCTATTTCCCCAAGCATGTTTTTCCCCAGACCAAATTCCTTTGCAATCAGTTAACCATGTTAAATTGAATCACAATTAAAAAGATAGTCGTGTTGGCCAATTTTCATAAAAATTGATGGAGTAGTTTAGAAGCTAAATAAATGGAGGAATACTTTATCTTGACAAAATGGTTTTCATTTGGAAACTGCCTCAGGGTGGGGCAAAATTTCAGTGATTAATGAGAACTGAGGAAAGACTCTTCCAAAGGAGGGCTATCTAAAGCTATCTAGATATGGCTATATATACATTCGACAAAGTAGACCACAGCCTACTTCTTGGTAAGCTAGAAAAAAGTGGGATAGATAGAATCACCACCAGATGCATTTGTAACTGACAAACCATTCTCAGTGAGTAGTCCTTAATGGTACTACATCTACATAGAGATGTACATGAGCCAGCAGTGTGCGGCAGCAGCCAAAAAAGCTAATACAATCCTTGGTCGTATAAACAGAGGCATAGAAACAAAATCATGTGAAGTATTAAGTACCACTTTATAAAGCCTCAGTAAGACCACACCTGGAATACTGCATCCAGTTTTGGTCACCACATTCCAAAAAATGTTGAGACTTTGGAAAAAGTGCAAAGAAGAGCAACAAGGATGAATAAAGGCCTAGAGACTAAAACATATGAAAACTGGTTGCAGGAATTGGGTATGGCCAGTCTAGAGAAAAGAAGGACTAGGGGTGACATGATAGCAGTGTTCCTCAGTGCTTCTGTCACAGAAGACTCTCCTCTTCACTTCTCACTCAATTTTTCCTCAGTTCTTCTCTCACAGAAGCCTCTCCTCTTCACTTCTCCCTCTCTACTCACTGCGTCTTTCACAGAATCCTCTCCTATTCTCCTCTCTCTTTCTCCTCACTGCTTCTCTCACAGAAGCATCTCCTCTTCTCCCCCTCTCTTTCTCCTCACTGCTTCTCTCACATACGCCTCTTTTAGAGAATTTTAATTTCTAATTGGTGAAAAAATAAATCAGAAGCTCTCACAGTTGACTGCATTTAGCTGATTCAAATAAACTCTTTATATTAATATCAAAATATTTACAATACCATACATTCTTCTTTACAGCAACATAGCACAATGAAGACTTCTTACAGAGAGACACAGAGACAGACCCGAGACTGACAAATTCAGCTCCTAACTCCAAACCTTTTTTTTGCACAGACTCAGTAGCACTTTCTTCACATTGGCTGACTGAGTTAGCACATGACTCTTCCTGCTCATGAATATTCCAACACTCCTCCCTTCATGACAGGGAGAGACATCAGACCTATTGACTCAATACATTTTCCATAGTGAACACCACCCAA
>NW_015391905.1:40218-45263 GCF_001527695.2 Protobothrops mucrosquamatus | reverse complement strand
GACACTTCCCATTTACAAAAATGATCTCAAAACCTTGTTTGTCTAAATTAGACACACTTAACAAATTATGTTCCATCTCAGGTACACAAAGCACATTGGTAAACTTTGATTCCAAATATGGAATTTTTACATCGCCTCTTCCGATGACTTTTGCTTTCTGGCCATTTGCCAAAGCCACAGCTTCTTGTGCTACTGGAACCAACCTGCAAAATAATTCAGAGTCATTAACAATTGTTTGACTTGCCCCACTATCTATTAGCCACTTGTCTCTGTTGTTGCTATAGCAAACTTTTGCAACACCAAAATGTTCCTTTTGCAAATTAGTCTTCTTTGCATGCACAAATGTCCTTTGCTGCAAATTGTTCCTCTGCAAACAGTTCCTTTTCAGATGTGTACTCGCTCCACACATGTAGCAATTCTTTTCTTGCAAAACTGTCTGCAAAATCTCTCTTTTGTTGCAACTTGGTCCCATCTGCTGCTTGCTTTTTCTCCCGAGTCTTGCAGTCTGGACCCCCTCCTCAGGAATTTCTCCTCCTCATGGCTGTTCCTAAAATTGTGCTTCTCCTCTTCATTAAGCAAACATGCCTTTAAAGCCTCAAACTTTAAGTCTTGTTCTTCTTTACACTCAAATATTGCAGAAACTGTGTCCCAGGTTTTATCTAAACTGTTCAACACCAATAAAACCTTCTGTGACTCAGGGAATTTAATCCCACGTTATTCTAAGTCCAAAAATAAACTTTGCATTTTATTTAAATGCTGTTCCACAGATTCACCTGGTTGCAAACAGGCTCTGTAAAGTTTTCTTGACAATTGCACTATATTGCATGCAGAAACATTCACGTTCACAGCTCTCAACTTCAGCCAAATTTCCTTTACAGTCTTTAAATTTGCAACATTTAGAAACTGTTCATCATCTAAATTTAAGATGAGATAAGCCATTGCTTGATCATGGCTTTTCTTATCAGCAGCTGCAAATACTTGTGGTGGATTTTCTACGATATACCACAGTTCTTTTGCTTTCAGCAAACATTCCATCTTAGCAGCCCATATAATGTAATTCTTTTGGCCTAAACAAGGCACAGAGCTTTCCTTAAATTCCATTGCAGCCATTCTGCTAATTCTGCCTTGTTCTTATACTTCTAAACACAGGCAATTTCTTCTAGCTTTAAATTACAATGCAGTCCTTAGTAAGCTCTGGGCCCATAACCTTTTAGAGAATTTTAATTTCTAATTGGTGAAAAAAATAAATCAGAAGCTCTCACAGTTGATTGCATTTAGCTAATTCAAATAAACTCTTTATATTCATATACAAATATTTACAATACAATACATTCTTCTTTACAGCAACATAGCACAATGAAGACTTCTTACAGCAGAGAGAGACCTGACACTGAAACTGAAACTGAAACAAACAAAATCCAGCTCCTAACTCCAAACCATTTGCACAGACTTAGTAGCACTTTCTTCACATTGGCTGACTGAGTTACCACATGACTCTTCCTGTTCATGAATATTCCAACAGCCTCTCATCTTCTCCCACTCAATTTCTCCTCCGTACTTTTCTCACAGAAGCCTCTCCAATTCTCCCTGTCTTTTTCTCCTCACTGATTCCCTCACAGAAGCCTCTCCTCTTCTCCCTCAATTTCTCCTCACTGCTTCTCTCACAAAAGCCTCTCCTCTTCTCCCTAAATTTTTCCTCAGTGCTGCTCTCACAGAAGCCTCTTCTCTCCACTTCTTCTCCCTCAATTCCTCCTCACTGCTTCTAACACAGAAGCCTCTCCTCTTCTCCCTCAATTTCTCCTCACTACGTCTCTCACAGAAGCCTCTCCTCTCCACTTATCACTCAATTTTTTCTCAGTTCTTCTCTCACAGAAGCCTCTCCTCTCGACATCTCTATCGATCCTCAATGCGTCTCTCACAGAAGGCTCTCCTCTTCTCTTCTCTGTTTCTCCTCACTGCTTCTCTCACAGAAGCCTTTCCTCTTCTCCTCTCTCTTTCTCCTCACTGCTTCTCTCACAAGCCTCTCCTTCTCTCCCTCAAGTTCTCCTCAGTGCTTCTCCCACAAAAGACTCCACTCTCCACTTCTCACTCAATTTTTCCTCAGTTCTTCTCTCACAGAAGCCTCTCCTCTCCACTTCTCCCACTCTACTCACTGAGTCTCTCACAGAATCCTCTCCTATTCTCCCCCTCTTTCTCCTCACTGTTTCTGTCACAGAAGACTCTCCTCTCCACTTCTCCCTCTCTCCTCACTGCTTCCAACACAGAAGCTTCTCCTATTCTCCCTCAATTTCTCCTAACTGATTCCCTCACAGAAGCCTCTCCTCTTCTCCCTCAATTTCTCCTCATTGCTTTTCTCACAGAAGCCTCTCCCCTTCTCCCTCTCTCTTTCTCCTCTGTGCTTCTCTCACAGAAGCCTCTCCTCTTTTCCCTCAATTTCCCTCACTGCTTCTCACAAAGAACACTTTCCTCCCCTCTTTTCCATCTCTCTTTCTCCTAACTGCTTCTCTCACAGTAGCCTCTCCCCTTCTCCCTCTCTCTTTCTCCTCACTGATTCACTCACAGAAGCCTCTCTTTTTCTCCCTCAATTTGTACTCACTGCTTCTTTCACACAAGCCTCTCCTGTTTTCCCTCTCTCTTCTTCCTCACTCCTTCTCTCACAGAAGCCTTTCCTCTCCTCGTTTCCCTCTCTCTTTCTCCGCTGTGGTTCTCTCATAGAAGCCTCTCCTCTTCTCCCACAAATTCTCCTATCTGCTTCTATCACAAAAGCCTTTCACCTTCTCCCTCTCTCTTTCTCCTCTGTGCTTCTCACACAGAAGCCTCTCCTCTTCTACCCCTTTTTCTCTTCTGTGGTTCTCTCACAGAAGCCTCTCCCTTTCTCCCTCTCCCTTTCTCCTCTGTGGTTCTCTCACAGAAGCCTCTCCTCTTCTCCTCTCTCTTTTTTCTCATTGCTTCTCTCACTACAGTCTCTACTCTTCTCCTCTCTTTCTCCTCACTGCTTCTCTCACAGAAGCCTCTCTTCTTCTCCACTCTCTTTCCCCCCACTGCTTCTCTCAAAGAAGCCTCTCCTCTACACCCTCTCTTTCTCCTCACTGCTTCTCTCACAGAAGCCTCTCACCTTCTCCCTTTCTCTTTCTCCTCACTGCTTCTCTCACAGAATCCTCACCTTTTCTCCTCTATTTCTCCTCACTCCTTCTCTTAAAGAAACCTCTCCTGTTATCCCTCTCTCTTTCCTCTCACTCCTTTTCTCACAGAAGCCTTTCCTCTACTCTTCTCCCTCTCTTTCTCCTCACTGCTTCTGTCACAGAATCCTCTCCCCTTCTCCCTCTCTCTTTCTCCTCTGTGCTTCTCTCACAAAAGCCTCTCTTCTTCTCCCTCTCTTTCTACTCACTGCTTCTCTCACTACAGTCTCTACTCTTCTCCTCTCTTTCTCCTCACTGCTTCTCTCACAGAAGCCTCTCCTCTTCTCCACTCTCTTTCCCCCCACTGCTTCTCTCAAAGAAGACTCTCCTCTTCTCCTCTCTCTTTCCACCTCTGCTTCTCTCAAAGAAGCCTCTCCTCTACACCCTCTCTTTCTCCTCACTGCTTCTCTCACAGAAGCCTCTCGCCTTCTCCCTCTCTCTTTCTCCTCACTGCTTCTCACGCAGAAGCCTCTCACCTTCTCCCTTTCTCTTTCTTCTCACTGCTTCTCTCACAGAATCCTCTCCTTTTCTCCTCTATTTCTCCTCACTTCTTCTCTTAAAGAAACATCTCCTGTTTTCCCTCTCTTTCCTCTCACTCCTTCTCTCACAGAAGCCTTTCCTCTACTCTTCTCCCTCTCTTTCTCCTCACTGCTTCTGTCACAGAATCCTCTCCCCTTCTCCCTCTCTCTTTCTCCTCTGTGCTTCTCTCACAAAAGCCTCTCTTCTTCTCCCTCTCTTTCTACTCACTGCTTCTTTCACAGAAGCCTCTCCCCTTCTCCCTCTCTCCTCTGTGCTTCTCTCACAGAAGCCTGTCCTATTCTCCTCTCTCTTTTTTCTCATTGCTTCTCTCACTACAGTTTCTACTCTTCTCCTCTCTTTCTCCTCACTGCTTCTCTCATAGAAGCCTCTCCTCTTCTCCCTCAATTTCTCCTTACTGCATCTCTCACAGAAGCCTCTCCTCTTCTCCACTCTCTTTCCCCTCCTGCTTCTCTCACATTAGCCTCTCTTCTTCTCCTCTCTCTTTCTCCTCACTGCTTCTCTCATAGAAGCCTCTCCTCTTCTCCCTCAATTTCTCCTCACTGATTCACTCACAGAAGCCTCTCCTCTTCTCCCTCAATTTCTCCTCACTTCTTCTCTCACAGAATGCTCTCCTCTACTCCCTCAATTTCTCCTCATTGCTTCTCTCAGAGAAGCCTATCTTCTCCACTTCTTACTCAATTTTTCCTCAGTTCTTCACTCACAGAAGCCTCTCCCCTTCTTTTTTTCTCTCTCTCCTCACTGCTTCTCTCGCTACAGTCTCTAATCTTTTCCTCTCTCTTTCTCCTCACTGGTTTTCTCACAGAAGCCTCTCCCCTTCTCCCTCTCTCTTTCTCCTCTGTGCTTCTCTCACAGAAGCCTCTCCTCTTTTTCCTCAATTTCTCCTCTCTGCTTCTCACAAAGAACACTTTCCTCCCCTCTTTTCCATCTCACAGAATGCTCTTTTCTACTCCCTATTTCTCCTCTGTGCTTCTCTCACAGAAGCCTCTCCCCTTCTCTCTTTCTCTTTCTCTTCACTGCTTCTCTCACTACAGTGTCTATTCTTCTCCTCTCTCTTTCTCCTCACTGCTTCACTCACAGAAGCCTCTCCTTTTCTCCCTCAATTTCTACTCACTGCTTCTTTCACACAAAGGAGCAGGTCTTGAGACTATTATATGGGAGGAGTTTGACTCTGTGGCTCCCGAGGACGTGGACAGGATCCTGGGGAGGCTGAATGCAACCACATGTTTATTGGATCCGTGTCCCTCCTGGCTGGTACTGGCGGCTCGGGAGGGTACACGAGCCTGGCTCCAGGGAATTACAAACGCTTCTCTACGGGAGGGTGCCTTC
>NW_015391905.1:35297-38130 GCF_001527695.2 Protobothrops mucrosquamatus | reverse complement strand
GAACTCCCCTCTGCTCCATTCAGAACTCCACTAATGCGGAGCTACGAGCCGACAGCCGCCATCTTCAGGCATGCGCAGAATATTACTAATATTTCCCTTTTAATTAATTTTTAAACTTGTAGTGTGTTATTTTTGTATTTTTATCCGGTTGTTAGCCGCCCTGAGTCCGTAAGGAGAAGGGCGGGATATAAATTTAAAAAATAAATAAATAAATAAAATAAATAAAGGTCTCCTGTTTTCCCTCTCTCTTCTTCCTCACTCCTTCTCTCACAGAAGCCTTTCCTCTCCTCGTTTACTTCTCACTTTCTTTTCTGTGGTTCTCTCACAGAAGCCTCTCTTCTTCTCCTCTCTCTTTCTCCTCACTGCTTCTCTCACAGAAGCCTCTCCACTTCTCCCACAAATTCTCCTCACTTCTCACAAAGAACACTTTCCTCTCCTCTTTTCCATCTCTCTTTCTCCTCACTGCTTCTCTCACATAGCCTTTCCTCTTCTCCCTTTCTCCCTCTTTCTTTCTCCTCTATGCTTCTCTCAAAGAAGCCTCTCCTATTCTCCCTCAATTTCTCCTCACTGCTTCTCTCACAGAAGCCTGTCTTGTTCTCCCTCAATTTCTCCTCACTCTATCTCTCACTATACTCTCTTCTCTGTTTCTCCTCACTGCTTCTCTCACAGAAGCCTCTCCTCTTCTCCTCTCTCTTTCTCCTCACTGCTTCACTCACAGAAGCCTCTCCCCTTCTCTCTTTCTCTTTCTCTTCACTGCTTCTCTCACTACAGTGTCTATTCTTCGCCTCTCTCTTTCTCCTCACTTCTTCTCTAACAGCAGCTTCTCCCCTTCTCCCTCTCTCTTTCTCCTCACTGCTTCTCTCACAGAAGCCTCTCCTCTTCTCACTCAATTTCTCCTCAGTTCTTCTCTCACAGAAGCCTCTCCCCTTCTCCCTCTCTCTTTCTCCTCTGTGCTTCTCTCACAGAAGCCTTTCCTCTTTTCTATCAATTTCTCCTCACTTCTTCCTACGAAGAACACTTTCCTCTCCTCTTTTCCATCTCTCTTTCTCCTCACTGCTTCTCTCACAGTAGCCTCTCTGCACAACCAAGGATGCCTTAAAGAGGATCACTCATGGCAACTGGCATCACAGGTTAGTGGACTTTCTTCTTTTCCACCGCACCACACTTTGCACAGCTACTGGAAAGAGCCCAGCTGAACTCCGCTGGGGTTGCCGCCTCATCACGAAACTGGACAGATTGCACCCAGACTGGGTGGCTTCACAGGTGTCACAGCCGCGGGCACCTAGGAGACTACAAGTGGGCGATCAGGTCTGGGCAAGGAACTATGGACCAGGACATCTCTGGGTCACAGCAGTGGTATGCAAGGTCTCTGGGCCGCTGTCATACGAAATGGCCTTGGACGATGGTCGTGTGGTCCAACGTCACATTGACCAACTGCGCTGGAGGCTTCCCAGCAACTCTTCTGCTCCTAGCTCTGCTCTCGGGGGGGGGGGGAGGAGGACCACAATTACGATTGTGGACCACGGTCTCTCCAACATCCCCAGGCTTCAGCTATTGCTCCAAACAGGGAGTCCGCAGAAAGGGGGTTCACCATGGAGGCGGCTCCGGCCTCTGGCACCTCCGGCACATACACGGGGGCCATGGGGTATTGGGGCAAATCAGCCACTCAGGCCACTCCAGCTTCTGGTGTAGGGCTCGAGGGACAGTGCTCCAAGAGGAGTCCATCCACCCCCCCCCCAGGAACCCTGGCTTGGATTTAGCGGACAAAGCCAGTCAGCAGCTGGGTGGGTCCCCTGGGTCCTTGGGGCAACAAAGTCCTGGTCTGCCTAGCCTGGCAGGCGAACTGGCAGGCCAGGCACACACACCGGCCATGAGAAGATCAGGACGGGCCAGAGATCCTCCCAAATACTTTACAAGACTATGTACGGTCCTTGTCAGTTCATGGGCAGGCCGAGTAGTCTGGGTTAAGCAATACAGCTCAAGAGGAGTGGGGAGCATGGCTGTAGCAAGACTGTAGTGTTGTATATATATATATAGATGCAACGTAAGCAATGTAATGGAGTGTTGGATTATTTAAAATAATAAGTGTGCCTTATTATTTTAGCCAAGGGGGGAGGGGTGTTATGTCCTGGGCCGGCAGGTGCAGGCTGCAGCGATTGGCCCGGGAAGACCATGTGGATGCCTGGGAAAAGAATGGCTGCTCCCATTGCAAAAGATCTTTTCCACAGCGGGAAAAGATCCTTTGCAATGATTGGCCAGCAAGGTATTGTGCAGGGGGGCTATAAAAGGGGGCCGCACCATTTTAAAATTTGTTCTGTTGGTGTTTGCAATAAAGGAGAACTGTTGGAACTCATTGCTTCGTCTTGATGCCTCTTCTTCTGAAACAGAACACTCTCCTCACTGCTTCTCTCACTACAGTCTCTAATCTTTTCCTCTCTCTTTCTCCTCACTGGTTTTCTCACAGAAGCCTCTCCCCTTCTCCCTTTCTCTTTCTCATCATTGTGTCTCTCACAGAAGGCTCTCCTCTTCTCCCTCAATTTCTCCTCACTTCTTCTCTCACAGAAGCATCTCCTCCCTCTTTTTCTCCTCACTGCTTTTCTCAGAGAAGCCTCTCCCCTTCTCCCTCTCTCTTTATCCTCTGTGCTTCTCTCACAGAAGCCTCTCCTCTTCTCCCACAAATTCTCCTATCTGCTTCTATCACAAAAGCCTTTTACCTTCTGCATCTCTCTTTCTCTCCTCTTCTCACTCAATTTCTCCTCAGTTCTTCTCTCCCAGAAGCCTCTCCCCTTCTCCCTCCATCTTTCTCCTCTGTGCTTCTCTCCCAGAAGCCTCT
>NW_015391905.1:31332-32998 GCF_001527695.2 Protobothrops mucrosquamatus | reverse complement strand
TCCTCTGTGCTTCTCTCACAGAAGCCTCTCCTCTTCTCCCACAAATTCTCCTATCTGCTTCTATCACAAAAGCCTTTTACCTTCTGCATCTCTCTTTCTCTCCTCTTCTCACTCAATTTCTCCTCAGTTCTTCTCTCCCAGAAGCCTCTCCCCTTCTCCCTCCATCTTTCTCCTCTGTGCTTCTCTCCCAGAAGCCTCTCCTCTTTTCCCTCAATTTCTCCTAACTTCTTCTCACAAAGAACACTTTCCTCTCCTCTTTTCCATCTCTCTTTCGCCTCACTGCTTCTCTCACAGTAGCCTCTCCTCTTCTCTTTCTTTCTCCTCACTGCTTCTCTCACAGAAGCCTTTCTTCTCCCTCTCTTTCTTCTCGTTGTTTCTCTCACAAAAGCCTCTCCATTTCTCCTCTCTTTCTCCTCACTGCTTCTCTCATAGAAGCCTCTCCTCTTCTCCCTCATTTTCTCCTCACTGATTCTCTCACAGAAGCCTCTCTTCTTCTCCCTCAATTTCTCCTCTATGCTTCTCTCATAGAAGCCTCTCCATTTCTCCTCTCTTTCTCCTCAATGATTCTCTCATAGATGCCTCTCTCTTTCTCCTCACTGCTTCTCTCACAAAAGCCGCTCCTCTTCTATTCTCTCTTTCTCCTCATTGCTTCTCTAATGGAAGCCTCTCCATTTCTCCGCTCTTTCTCCTCACTGCTTCTCTCACAGAAGCCTCTCCTCTTCTCCCTCAATTTCTTCTCAATGCTTCTCTCATAGAAGCCTCTCCCTTTCTCCCTCTCTACTTCTCCTCACTGCTTCTCTTACAGTAGCCTATCCTATTCTCCTCTCTCATTGCCCCACTGCTTCTCATACAAAAGCCTCTCCTCTTCTCCCTCAATTTCTCCTCAGTAATTCTCTCACAAAAGCCTGTCCTCTTCTCCCTCAATTTCTTTTCGCTACTTCTCTCACAAAAACCTCCGCCTGTTCTCCCTCAATTTCTTCTCACTGCTTCTTTCACAAAAGCCTCTCCTCTTCTCCCTCAATTTCTCCTATGTACTTCTCTCACAAAAGCCTCTCGTATTCTCCCTCATTTTCTCCTCAATGCTTCTCTCACAGAAGCCTCTCCCCTTCTCCCTCTCTCTTTCTCCTCACTGCTTCTCTCACAGTAGCCTCTCCCCTTCTCCCTCTGTCTTTCTTCTCACTGCTTCTCTCACAGTAGCCTCTCCTCTTCTCCTATCTCTTTGCCCCACTGATTCTCCTACAAAAGCCTCTTTTCTAATGCCTCCCTTTCTCCTCACTGCTCCTCTCACAGAAGCCTCTCCTATTCTCCTTCAATTTCTCCTCACTGCTTTTCTCAAAGGAAACTCTCCTCTTCTCCCTAAATTTCTCCTCAGTGCTTCTCTCACAGAAGCCTCTCCCTTTCTCCCTCTCTACTTTTCCTCAGTGCTTCTCTCACAGAAGCCTCTCCTCTCCTGTCCATGTCTCCCTTTCACCTTACTTTGTCTCTCATAGAAGCCTCTCCATTTCTCCTCTCTCTTTCTCCTCACTACTTCTCTCACAACAGCCTCTCTTCTTCTCCCTCTCTTTCTTCTCATTGTTTCTCTCACAAAAGCCTCTATTCTCCTCTCTCTTTCTCCTCACTGCTTCTCTCACAGAAGCCTCTCCTCTTCTCCCTCAATTTCTCCTCT
>NW_015391905.1:25137-30592 GCF_001527695.2 Protobothrops mucrosquamatus | reverse complement strand
TCACCTTACTTTGTCTCTCATAGAAGCCTCTCCATTTCTCCTCTCTCTTTCTCCTCACTACTTCTCTCACAACAGCCTCTCTTCTTCTCCCTCTCTTTCTTCTCATTGTTTCTCTCACAAAAGCCTCTATTCTCCTCTCTCTTTCTCCTCACTGCTTCTCTCACAGAAGCCTCTCCTCTTCTCCCTCAATTTCTCCTCTACGCTTCTCTCACAGAAGCCTCTCCTCTTCTCCCTCAGTTTCTCCTCTATGGTTCTCTCCCAGAAGCCTCTCCTCTTTTCCCTCAATTTCTCCTCACTTCTTCTCACAAAGAACACTTTCCTCTCCTCTTTTCCATCTCTCTTTCGCCTCACTGCTTCTCTCACAGTAGCCTCTCCTCGTCTCTTTCTTTCTCCTCACTGCTTCTCTCACAGAAGCCTCTCTTCTTCTCCCTCTCTTTCTTCTCATTGTTTCTCTCACAAAAGCCTCTCCATTTCTCCTCTCTTTCTCTTCACTGCTTCTCTCACAGAAGCCTCTCACCTTCTCTTCTCTCTTTCTCCTCATTGCTTCTCTCATAGAAGCCTCTCCTCTTCTCCCTCATTTTCTCCTCACTGATTCTCTCACAGAAGCCTCTCTTCTTCTCCCTCTCTTTCTTCTCGTTGTTTCTCTCACAAAAGCCTCTCCATTTCTCCTCTCTTTCTCTTCACTGCTTCTCTCACAGAAGCCTCTCACCTTCTCTTCTCTCTTTCTCCTCACTGCTTCTCTCACAAAAGCCGCTCCTCTTCTATTCTCTCTTTCTCCTCATTGCTTCTCTAATGGAAGCCTCTCCATTTCTCCTCTTTCTCCTCAGTGCTTCTCTCATAGAAGCCCCTCCATTTCTCCGCTCTTTCTCCTCACTGCTTCTCTCACAGAAGCCTCTCCTCTTCTCCCTCAATTTCTTCTCAATGCTTCTCTCATAGAAGCCTCTCCCTTTCTCCCTCTCTACTTCTCCTCACTGATTCTCTCAGAAAAACCTCTCCTCTTCTCTCCTCTCTTTCTCCTCACTGCTTCTCTCACAGTAGCCTATCCTCTTCTCCTCTCTTATTGCCCTACTGCTTCTCATACAAAAGCCTCTCCTCTTCTCCCTCAATTTCTCCTCAGTAATTCTCTCACAAAAGCCTTTCCTCTTCTCCCTCAATTTCTTTTCGCTACTTCTCTCACAAAAACCTCTCCTGTTCTCCTTTAATTTCTCCTCAATGCTTCTCTCACAGAAGCCTCTCCCCTTCTCCCTCTGTCTTTCTTCTCACTGCTTCTCTCACAGTAGCCTCTCCTCTTCTCCTATCTCTTTGCCCCACTGATTCTCCTACAAAAGCCTCTTTTCTAATGCCTCCCTTTCTCCTCACTGCTCCTCTCACAGAAGCCTCTCCTCTTCTCCTTCAATTTCTCCTCACTGCTTTTCTCAAAGGAAACTCTCCTCTTCTCCCTAAATTTCTCCTCAGTGCTTCTCTCACAGAAGCCTCTCCCTTTCTCCCTCTCTACTTTTCCTCAGTACTTCTCTCACAGAAGCCTCTCCTCTCCTGTCCACGTCTCCCTTTCACTTTACTTCGTCTCTCATAGAAGCCTCTACATTTCTCCTCTCTCTTTCTCCTCACTACTTCTCTCACAACAGCCTCTCTTCTTCTCCCTCTCTTTCTGCTTGCTGTTTCTCTCACAACAGCCTCTCTTCTTCTCCCTCTCTTTCTTCTCATTGTTTCTCTCACAAAAGCCTCTATTCTCCTCTCTCTTCCTTTCACTGCTTCTCTCACAGAAGCCACTCACCTTCTCCCTCTCCAATTCTCCGTCTTTTTCTCCTCACTGATTCCCTCAAAGAAGCCTCTCCTCTTCTCCCTCAATTTCTCCTCACTGCTTCTCTCACAGAAGCCTCTCACCTTCTCCCTCTCTATTTCTCCTCAGTGCTTCTCTCATAGAAACCTCTCCATTTCTCCTCTCTTTCTCCTCAGTGCTTCTCTCAAAGAAGCCTCTCCCTTTCTCCCTCTCTACTTCTCCTCACTGCTTCTCTCACAGAAGCCTCTCCTCTTCTCCCTCAATTTCTCCTCACTGATTCTCTCACAGAAGCCTCTCCTCGTCTCCCTCTATTTCTCCTCTACGCTTCTCTCACAGAAGCCTCTCCTCTTCTCCCTCAGTTTCTCCTCTATGGTTCTCTCAAAGAAGCCTCTCCTCTTCTCCCTCATTTTCTCCTCAGTGCTTCTCTCCCAGAAGACTCTCCTCTGCACTTCTCCCTCTCTCCTCACTTCTTCTATCATAGAAGCCTGTCCTATTCTCCTCTCTCTTTCTTCTCACTGGTTCTCTCACTGCAGTCCCTCCTCTTTGCCTCTCTCTTTCTCCTCACTGATTCTCTCACAAAAGCCTCTCCCCTTCTCCCTCTCTATTTCTCCTCACTGATTCTCTCACAAAAACCTCTCCCCTTCTCTTCTCTCTTTCTCCTCATTGCTTCTCTCATAGAAGCCTCTCCATTTCTCCTCTCTTTCTCCTCACTGCTTCTCTCACAGAAGCCTCTCCCTTTCTCCCTCTCTACTTCTCCTCACTGCTTCTCTCACAGAAGCCTCTCTTCTTCTCCCTCAATTTCTCTTCTGTGCTTCTCTCACAAAAGCCTCTTGTATTCTCCCTCAATTTCTCCTCAGTGCTTCTCTCATAGAAGCCTCTCTATTTCTCCTCTCTTTCTCCTCACTGCTTCTCTCACAGAAGCCTCTCCCCTTCTCCCTCTTTCTCCTCACTGCTTCTCTCACAGTAGCCTCTCCCCTTCTCCATCTGTCTTTCTCCTCACTGCTTCCCTCACAGTAGCCTCTCCCCTTCTCCCTCTGTCTTTCTCCTCACTGCTTCTCTCACAGTAGCCTCTCCTCTTCTCCTCTCTTTTTACCCCACTGATTCTCCTACAAAAGCCTCTTTTCTAATGCCTCCCTTTCTCCTCACTGCTCCTCTCACAGAAGCCTCTCCACTTCTCCTTCAATTTCTCTTCACTGCTTTTCTCAAAGAAATTTCTCCTCTTCTACCTAAATTTCTCCTCAGTGCTTCTCTCACAGAAGCCTCTCTTCTCCTGTCCACGTCTCCCTTTCACCTTACTTCGTCTCTCATAGAAGCATCTCCATTTCTCCTCTCTCTTTCTCCTCACTACTTCTCTCACAACAGCCTCTCTTCTTCTCCCTCTCTTTCTCCTTGCTGTTTCTCTCACAATAGCCTCTTTTCTTCTCCCTCTCTTTCTTCTCGTTGTTTCTCTCACAAAAGCCTCTATTCTCCTTTCCCTTTCTTCTCTCTTTCTCCTCACTGGTTCTCTCACAAAAGCCTCTCCTCTTCTATTCTCTCTTTCTCCTCATTGCTTCCCTCATAGAAGCCTCTCCATTTCTCCTCCTTCTCCTCAGTGCTTCTCTCACAGAAGCCTCTCCCTTTCTCCCTCTCTACGTTTCCTCAGTGCTTCTCTCACAGAAGCCTCTCCTCTCCTGTCGACGTCTCCCTTTCACCTTACTTTGTCTCTCATAGAAGCCTCTCCATTTCTCCTCTCTCTTTCTCCTCACTACTTCTCTCACAACAACCTCTCTTCTTCTCCCTCTCTTTCTCCTTGCTGTTTCTCTCACAACAGCCTCTCTTCTTCTCCCTCTCTTTCTTCTCATTATTTCTCTCACAAAAGCCTCTATTCTCCTCTCTCTTTCTCCTCACTGCTTCTGTCATAGAAGCCTCTCACCTTCTCCCTCTCTATTTCTCCTCAGTGCTTCTCTCATAGAAACCTCTATATTTCTCCTCTCTTTCTCCTCACTGCTTCTCTCATAGAAACCTCTCTCTTTCTCCTCACTGCTTCTCTCACAAAAGCCTCTCCTCTTCTATTCTCTCTTTCTCCTCATTGCTTCTCTCATAGAAGCCTCTCCGTTTCTCCTTTTTCTCGTCAGTGCTTCTTTCACAGAAGCCTTCCCTTTCTCCCTCTCTACTTCTCCTCACTGCTTCTCTCACAGAAGCCTCTCCTTTTCTCCCTCAATTTCTCCTCTACGCTTCTCTCACAGAAGCCTCTCCTCTTCTCCCTCATTTTCTCCTCAGTGCTTCTCTCCCAGAAGACTCTCCTCTGCGCTTCTCCCTCTCTCCTCACTTCTTCTATCATAGAAGCCTGTCCTATTCTCCTCTCTCTTTCTTCTCACTTGTTCTCTCACTGTAGTCCCTCCTCTTCACCTCTATCTTTCTCCTCACTGCTTCTCTCACAGAAGCCTCTCCCCTTCTCCCTCTCTATTTCTCCTCACTGATTCTCTCACAAAAACCTCTCCTCTTCTCTTCTCTCTTTCTCCTCATTGCTTCTCTCATAGAAGCCTCTCCATTTCTCCTCTCTTTCTCCTCACTGCTTCTCTCACAGAAGCCGCTCCCTTTCTCCCTCTCTACTTCTCCTCACTGCTTCTCTCACAGACGCCTCTCCTCTTCTCCCTCAATTTCTCCTCTGTGCTTCTCTCACAAAAGCCTCTCGTATTCTCCCTCAATTTCTCCTCAATGCTTCTCTCACAGAAGCTTCTCACCTTCTCCCTCTCTCTTTCTCCTCAGTGCTTCTTTCACAGAAGCCTCTCCTGTCCTGTCCACGTCTCCCTTTCACCTTACTTCATCTCTCATAGAAGCCTCTCCATTTCTCCTCTCTCTTTCTCCTCACTATGTCTCTCACAACAGCCTCTCTTCTTCTCCCTCTCTTTCTCCTTGCTGTTTCTCTCACAACAGCCTCTCTTCTTCTCCCTCTCTTTCTTCTCGTTGTTTCTCTCACAAAAGCCTCTATTCTCCTCTCTCTTTCTCCTCACTGCTTCTCTCACAGAAGCCTCTCACCTTCTCCCTCTCTATTTCTCCTCAGTACTTCTCTCATAGAAACCTCTCCATTTCTTTTTTTTTATTATAAAATTTTTATTAATTTTTGTAATTGAACAGCAAATACCAATATGATGCATTTACATGCACAAACAAAAAAGATAATCCTACTCAATACATTTTCGGAGACGCTCGGAAGTCCCCGCCTTGCCTCCACCCTCATTCACTTTCCTCTCCTTCCTCCCCCTAGACCCACAACCTCTCCGCCTTCCTCCTTTCCACCTCCCTACATCCCATCTCCCTTCTTAACCACCTCATCGAGTGCAGTTTGGGGTACCAGCCGAGCATCTCCTCTTTTCAATACAATTCCATTATTTACCTATAATATATAAATACATCAATTTTTATAATTTCTATCCCCTAATCCCCTTCCCCCTCCCCCCCCCGGACTTCCCAGAACTGAGTACAGGAATAATCACATAATAATCCAAGTTTAACCCAAACAACCCATTCATAATATAAACAAGTATAAACTTACTGTAACTCTAATATACAATCAACTTAACTATAAACTATATATATAAATTATATATAAAAATATTTATAAGTAACAATAATTAATCAAAAGCTATATGATAATTGTTCATTTCATATTTTCTCTGAATATAATCTATCCAT
>NW_015391905.1:20755-23573 GCF_001527695.2 Protobothrops mucrosquamatus | reverse complement strand
TTTTGATCTATACGCCATCTCTCAACCAACTGGCAATATAAAAACCAGGACTGGAGAATATTATCTTGTCTCAATTCATCCAATAATTTAATTTGCCAGTCCTGTCCCCTTAAGATAAGTAAATCCTTATAAACAATTCCCTCTAGTTTAACTCCCCTTGTAATTCCTTGTATTGCATGTTCCGGAATGGCCCACATTGAGATTTTAAAACTTAACTTATAATAATACTTTTTCCAAACTCTCAAAAGTGCAGTTCTTAAAATGTGAGACCTAAAAACATGATCAACTTTCTTATCAAAAAATAAATAAGCATGCCATCCATAAAATAAATCCCAACCTTCAAGAGTCATTATATCTCTATTAGTTAAGTTAATCCAATCACTAATCCAAGTTAAAGCCACCGCATCATAATATAATTTTAAATTTGGGGCTTTACGTCCCCCTCTTTCCCATGCATCTTGCAAAATTTTAAATTTAACCCTCGGGTTTTTCCCCTGCCAAATAAACCTATTGACACCTCTTTGCCACTCTTCCAAATTTAAATCCTTTTGTAAAATAGGTATCATCTGAAACAAAAAAAGAAACTTAGGAAGGACATTCATTTTAACCACTGAAATTCTCCCCAATAATGATAACTGTAACTTTTTCCACTCATTTAAATCCTTTTGAACTTTTATCCATAACTTATCATAATTATTTTTATACAATTTAACGTTAGAGGCAGTAATATAAACACCCAGGTATTTCACCTTTTTCACTATTTCAAAACCAGTTAGGTTACTTAAAGTCTCTTTATCTTTCAAAAGCATATTTTTAGATAATATTTTAGTCTTATTATTATTTACTTTAAATCCCGAAACTTTCTCATACCGTATTAGAATCTGTATCAAATGTCTTGTTGAATCAATCGGTTGCGATAAGGTAAAAACCAAATCATCAGCAAAAGCTCTAAGCTTGTAATCATTCTTGCCCAAAGTTATTCCTTTTATGACCGATGATTCACGAACCTGAATTAATAAAATCTCCAAAGTCAATATAAACAATAAAGGTGATAATGGGCATCCTTGCCTCGTACCTTTCTCAATTTTAATTAAGTCTGTCAATTCTCCATTTACTACCACTTGTGCTGATTGTTGTTGGTAGATAGCCTTTAACGCTGATAAGAATCTGTCCCCAAAATTCATTTTGTCCACCATTCGTAATAAAAGTTGCCAATCCAACTTGTCAAAGGCCTTTTCAGCATCCAGGAAGATAAGAGCCGCCGGGATTTGATTATTTTTGTCCAGATATTCCAACAAATTTACAATTTGTCTAACATTGTTCTTCATATATCTACCATTTATAAATCCAGACTGATCCACATGAATAATCTGTTTCAATACTTGCATTAATCTATTAGCTAGGATTTTTGCAAAAATCTTATAATCCGTATTCAATAAAGATATTGGCCTATAATTTTTAGGCTGAGTCAAATCTTGATCTTCCTTTGGTATAAGTGAGATAAATGCACACCTCCATGATGGTGGTACTTCTTCTCCTAACAAAATGCTGTTAAAAAGACATCTCAAAGGTTCTAACATTTCTTCAGACAATATTTTATAATAAATTGCCGTTAACCCATCTGTACCAGGGGCTTTACCAACCTTCAATTGTTTAATTGCCTCTATGATCTCATCCAACACAATCAGACAGTTCATCATTCCTTTTTGGTCATCTGAAAGTCTAGGAAAATTTACTTGTTGGAGATAACTATCTATTTCAGAAGTTTGTATATTCTCAGAGGCATATAATTTTGAAAAATATTCCGAAAAAGCCTTTTTAATCAAATCTTGCTGAAAAACCTCTTTATCTTTATAATTTATTTTCTCTATAACTCTTTGTTTTTGTTTCTTTCGTAATTGATAAGCTAACCACCTTCCAGGTTTGTCTGCATTACAAAATGTATTATGTTGCATATATCTCAGGTTAACTGCCATTTGATCAGCCAATAACATGTTAAACTGTTCTTTCAGCATTGCAATAGATACCTTTAAATTATTATCCGTTGGATTTAAGTAGAAAGCTTTTTCTTTTACCTTTATTTCTTGTTCCACGTCCCTATGCCTTTGTAATTGCTTTCGCCTATGAGCAGTATTCATTGAAATTAAGGCACCTCTCATAAATGCTTTGCTTGCATCCCATACCATTGACATAGAAGTGCCTTTATTCATATTCAACATGAAAAAATCTTTTAAGTGATCTTTAAGTTTCTGTACATTAGTTTCATATTTTAATAAATTCTCATTTAATCTCCAAGTCCTTTTACTTCCACCATCAGTTAAAAATTCCATCCATACAGGACTATGATCTGATAAAATCCTAGGAAAAATCTTCACTTTTTTAACCTTAGGGATTAAGTCACTGGTAATCAGAATAAAATCAATTCTAGAATGAGATTGATGTCTATCTGAAAAAAAAGTAAAATCACTTTCTCCTGTGTTCCAATCTCGCCATATGTCTTTTAACTCCAAATCCTCTTGCAATGCAAAAAAACTTTTAGGCAGTCTAGTTTGAGTTGAAGCTTTAGAAAAAGTCTTTTTATCTCTTTTAGGGTCTATTACACCATTCCAATCTCCCATCATAATAACAGATTTATAATCCAATTGTGTTATCTTTTGATGTAGAAGACTGTAGAATTGTTTCTGCTGGTGATATTGGTTAGGTGCATATATGCCAACAATAAGACACTTTTTCCCATTCAGTAAAAGTTCAATAAGCACAAATCTTCCTTCTGTATCAAAATCTATTAACTTTGGCAGTAATTCTTTCTTAACATAAA
>NW_015391905.1:16709-19053 GCF_001527695.2 Protobothrops mucrosquamatus | reverse complement strand
CCAAGAAGTTCTTCTGTTTCAACTCTCATCTGTTGTACTATTTGTTTAGAAATTTGTACCAGAGAGTCCTGTAAATCTTTAAGAGTAATGTAAGGAGGAGGGGAGGGTGGGGGAGTTTTAGCTTTCTGCTGTGTAGATTGTACAGCTGGAGAAGGAGTAGCTGCTTTAGGTACTGCAGAAGTTCCAGTACGTTTAGAAGAAATTCTTAATTTTAAAAAAGTCTTAATAGTCAATCCAAAACAGCAAGTATTTAAACAAATTTTTCTTGAATTTTTTCTTTCTTTTTTTTTTTTTAAAGTCTTTACAGTCTTTAAAGTATAGCAATCCACAACCGGAAGAGAAGTGAAAGTTTCCCTTTGAAACAAAGAAGCAGCTCGCCCGCAGCCATTTTTTTTTCCCAAAGTTAACTTTCGATTATAACAATTGAGAAGAAGCCTTTATTCTTTCTGAGTTAAAGTTATATTTTTTTCCAAACAAGTCCAAGTTCCTGGTCAGCTCTGTCTGTTGATTTACTCACAATTAAAAAGTTTTCAAAGTTTCAGAGGTGGAGACGACGTCTGGCTTCGCTGCAAGAACGAAGACATCCCGGTCTGCGGAGGAAGCTCTGAGCTCCGGAGGAGTTCTCACCTTCGTCTCCCTGGAAGCTCCTAGGGAGACTAGGGAACTCTACTCCTACTCAGAGTAAAGCTCACCTTCTCTCCTTCTCCTGGAGAGAAAGCTCAAGCCGCCGAAAAGCTGATAGACGCTGTTTCGGCAGCTTTAACGCAGCCCCGGACGGGAGGCTGTCAAAAAGCCTCCATCGGCCGCCGAGCCACCGGAAGTCCTAAACCTCTCCATTTCTATTCTCTCTTTCTCCTCAGTGCTTCTTTCACAGAAGCCTCTCCCTTTCTCCCTCTCTACTTCTCCTCACTGCTTCTCTCACAGAAGCCCCTCACCTTCTCCCTCTCTCTTTCTCCTCACTGCTTCTCTCACAAAAGCCTCTCCTCTTCTCCCTAAGTTTCTCCTCTATGGTTCTCTTACAGAAGCCTCTCCTCTTCTCCCTCATTTTCTCCTCAGTGCTTCTCTCCCAGAAGACTCTCCTCTGCACTTCTCCCTCTCTCCTCACTTCTTCTATCATAGAAGCCTGTCCTCTCTCTTTCTTCTCACTGGTTCTCTCACTGTAGTCCCTCCTCTTTGCCTCTCTCTTTCTCCTCACTGCTTCTCTCAAAGAAGCCTCTCCCCTTCTCCCTCTCTATTTCTCCTCACTGATTCTCTCACAAAAACCTCTCTTCTCTTCTCTCTTTCTCCTCATTGCTTCTCTCATAGAAGCATCTCCATTTCTCCTCTCTTTCTCCTCACTGCTTCTCTTACAGAAGCCTCTCCCTTTCTCCCTCAATTTCTCCTCACTGCTTCTCTCACAAAAGCTTCTCCTCTTCTCCCTCAATTTCTCCTCTGTTGTTCTCTCACAAAAGCCTCTTGTATTCTCCCTCAATTTCTCCTCAGTGCTTCTCTCACAGAAGCCTCTCACCTTCTCCCTCTCTCTTTCTCCTCACTGCTTCTCACACAGAAGCCTCTCCTATTCTTAAGGTGACCAACCGTCCTCCTTTAGGGAGGACAGTCCTCCTTTTTTAAGTTCTGTCCTCCCTCGAAAAGTGTCCTCCTACATGTTCTCCTTTTTGATATTTGAAGACTAATCTGCAGAGCTTTTTTTCTCATAGAATGCTCAGAACGGCGTTCCGGCACCTTTTTTTGATGGTTTTTTTTTCAACTTTTGCACGAGCTGTGCTACTCCCCCTATTGGCTTCAATATATCGAAGAATGGTCTGAAACAAACATCACAGGAAATAACAGTTTTCAATGGTGTTTTTTGACTTCATCGCAAGTATATTGGACAGATATTGAATCTTGTGTTGAGTTTTTATCTAAAGAAATGCCAGACATTAAAATAGACAACAATTGTCTCTTTGAAGAAATTAGAAGACTGAATGTATTTTTAAATTCTGAACAATTAATACAATGGGAAAATAAACACGTTGAAATTGATAAAAGATGGGTGGAAATATTCAGCCATTTCAAAAATGAACATATTCCATGTGAAAATTTATTTGTTCAATTTACGTTGTGCTGCCCTGGAACTAATGCAGCAGTTGAAAGGGTTTTTTCAACTGCTAATGATTTTTGGAAAAGTGAGAAATCGAGATTGAATGTTGATACTCTAGCTGCAGCACTTGCCGTAAAATTCAATATGAAGGATATTTCTTGTTCAGATATTTCCAATATATTGTTAGAAGATGATACATTGACAAAAATATTCATTCAATGGAAAAGTACTCATTTAAATAATAATTAATAGGCATGTAAGCAT
>NW_015391905.1:12408-15641 GCF_001527695.2 Protobothrops mucrosquamatus | reverse complement strand
AATGTTGATACTCTAGCTGCAGCACTTGCCGTAAAATTCAATATGAAGGATATTTCTTGTTCAGATATTTCCAATATATTGTTAGAAGATGATACATTGACAAAAATATTCATTCAATGGAAAAGTACTCATTTAAATAATAATTAATAGGCATGTAAGCATAATTACAATATAAAATGTTATTGTTACAAATGTTTTTATTATGCATTTATCATATTATAGTGTATTCTGTATTATTGTTGCAATGAATAAAATGTTTCTTTTATTTACAATATTTTTTTCTTCAATTTATTTGTGTCCTCCTTTTCATTGTAAAAAAGGTGGTCACCTTACTATTCTCATGTCTCTTTCTTCTCACTGCTTCTCTCACAATAGTCTCTCCTCCCTCAATTTCTCCTCTATGCTTCTTACACAGAAGCCTCTCCTCTTCTCCCTCATTTTCTCCTCAGTGCTCCTCTCATAGAAGCCTCTCCATTTCTCCTCTCTTTCTCCTCAATGCTTCTCTCATAGATGCCTCTCTCTTTCTCCTCACTGCTTCTCTCACAGAAGCTTCTCTTCTTCTCCTCCCTCAATTTCTCCTCACTGCATCTCTCACAAAAGCCTCTCCTCTTCTCTCTTAATTTCTCCTCACTGCTTCTCTCATAGAAGCTGTTGTGTCCTGAGCCTGCAATAGTAGGCTCGGGACGTTGTCATGGTAACGGACTGTTGCAAAGCTGCCCAGGACCAGACAAAGCGGCGCCAGCCTGCGTGCATGCGCGAGGTGCAAAGCGCGCCATTTTCCCTGTATCTTTTTTACCCTGGAAACCTGGCCATTGAAAAAAGAGGAGAGAGGCCTGCGAGCCTCAGAGTTGTGACGGAGCAATTGGAAGGAGAATAAAGAACTTGTTGCTGACAGTATGTTTGCCTTTCTTTCACCACTAAGACAAGGACTTAACACTGGCGACGAAGGTGGGATCGTCTTGCAAATTAAAAGAAGAAAATTGTAAGACTTACCCAAAGGAGTCCTTGAAGAAGGAAGACGGCATTAAATTCAGCATCTGGCCTGCCAGTACAGCATTGCTGGAGGTAAGCTGGCTGATAGACCCCCTTCCTGCATAGCAAGCAAGAACGGCAAAGATTGGGAGGCTGTCAGAATTCGACGTAGCTCGCCCAGAGAGATGGGAGTCTTATGTTGCTAGAGCAGAGACTTACTTCAGAGTAAATCAAGTTAGAGAAGATGGCTTGAAGGCTGCAACCCTACTGTGTGTCTGTGGTCAGGATGTGTTTGAAATTGCAGAAAACGTGGCAGCCCCTGCTCCTCTAGAGTCTGTAACACATACACAGACTTAAAAAATTTATTGAAAGAGCATTTCCATCCAGAGATGTCTGTCATTGTATGGAGACATAACTTTGAACAAAGGGACCAGAGGGCAGGAGAATCAGCCAAGGAATTTATTGCAGTATTAAGAAGAGCAGCCAAACCATGTGACTTGAAGGATTTAGAAGAAAGACTCAGAGACCGTTTTGTATGCGGTTTAAGGAACAGAGGGCTGCAACAAAAGCTCTTTGCAAGGAAGGACCTCTCGTTCCAAGATGCTTTGAGAGAGGTGACAGCTGAAGAGGCAGCAGGTGGGGCAGTCAAACACATGCGGCCCATCAAGAACAATTCAGAAGAAGTTCCTGTGCACCATGAGGAAGTCCAAGAAGGCCCGGAAGAAGATCCCGAAGAAGAGGTGGATCATCTTTTCCCATCTAAAGATGGAAAGAAGAAAGGAAGCAAAGACAAAGCTCCAGCTGGGCCTAAATGCTTCGGGTGCGGAGGTCGCCACAAGAGGGCCAACTGCAGGTTTCGTTCAGCCGTCTGCAGAGCGTGTGGAAGGCAAGGCCACATAGCAGCCATTTGTCTAGGCCAAAAGAAGGTACAACTTCGAGAAGAATTGCATCTGAAAGGTACCAGGGTCCCCAGCCAAAACAGGGTGGGCTTCTGCGCATCGCGCAGGAGTGTTTGCATAACAGGCACACACAAACCTCTTAAAAAGAAGTTGTCCCTTAAGGTGAGGCTGCAAGGAATTCACTTAGTTATGGAGCTGGACACTGGGTCTGCTCTTTCAATCATTTCCTTTCATACATTCAGAAAGATTTGCAATAGCAGTGGGTTTCAGGCTAAACATAGGCCTTCCAACATAATCTTAACAGACTTCCAAAACTCCAAGGTGTGCGTAAAGGGGGAGGCCACCCTTACTGTACAACACAAGAGTTTTGAGGGTCCTTTGGATGTGTTGGTTGTTGGGGGTGACAGAACGAGTCTTATAGGACTCGATTGGTTTGAGGCCTTGGGAATTCAGGTTACTGGCTTGCATAGTTTGCAAACGTTAAGCCTAGCAGAAGTCTGTGAGGAGTTTGCAGATGTGTTTAGTTCACAGCTTGGATACTTTAAGGGGCCTCCAGTCTCCTTACGACTTGACCCCAACATCACACCTATTAGGGTTAAAGCTAGAAGAGTACCCTTTGCATTAAAAGGGAAAATTGATGCTGAGTTGGATAAATTGATCCAACAAGGCATTTTAGAGCCTGTGGATTCAAGTCCATGGGAAACACCCACAGTAACGCCTCTTAAGGCTAATGGGGATATTAGAATATGTGCTGATTACAAGTGCACTATTAACAAGGCACTACTACAGCATGCTTACCCTGTACCAGTAGTCAGCCACATTTTGGCTTCCCTCAAGGGGGGGGGCGAGTTTTTGCAAAGCTTGACTTGGCACAGGCTTATCAACAGTTACCTGTTGATCAAGTGGCTGCCGAGGCACAGACCATTGTAACGCATAGGGGTGCATTCAAGGTCAAGAGACTGCAGTTTGGAGTGAATGTTGCACCAGGCATTTTCCAAAGCATCATGGAAAGCACACTTAGGGGCATTCCTGGGGTTTGTCCCTACTTTGATGATGTTCTTATTGCTGGAGAATCCATTCAGAACTTAGCAGAGAGATTGAGGGCTGTGTTGCTTCGCTTCAGAAGAGCAGGCCTAAAACTTAAGAAAAACAAGTGCAAAATGGGGGTCACTTCTACAGATTTTTTGGGATTTAGAATAGATGCCCAAGGTATTCACCCTGCTGAATCAAAGTTAAAGGCCATACAGCAGGCTCCTAGCCCTAAAACTAAGGGTGAACTGCAGGCTTTCTTAGGCCTTCTAAATTTTTACAACGCTTTCCTACCTCACAAGGCTGCTGTAGCTGAACCTCTACATAGGCTTT
>NW_015391905.1:6413-11593 GCF_001527695.2 Protobothrops mucrosquamatus | reverse complement strand
CGGAGATGCCTCAGGCCCCTGTACACAGGTGGGAGGAAACACATCTGCCTTGGTCCCGAGTACATGTGGACTATGCTGGGCCCTTTCAGGGGCAATTCTTCTTGGTCCTTGTGGATAGTCATTCTAAGTGGCTGGAAGTTGTTCCTGTCTCCTCCACTACTACTGCCAGGACCATCCAGGTGTTGCGAGGCATTTTTGCTGCTCACGGCCTGCCAGATGTTTTAGTTTCAGACAACGGCCCACAGTTCACGTCTTCTGAGTTCTAGGCTTTCCTACAGGCCAACATGATCCGGCATGCGACATCGGCCCCCTTCCACCCTTCCACCAACGGTATGGCTGAGAGGATGGTGCGCGTCACCAAGGACGCCCTCAAGAAACTGACTTACGGTGACTGGCATCACAGGTTGGCAGATTTTCTTCTTGCACACCGCACCACACCTTCTGTCTCCACTGGAAAAAGCCCTGCAGAACTCCGCTGGGGTCGCAGACTGATAACTAAACTTGACAGGTTGCATCCTGACAGGTTGGCACCTCTGGTTTCCCAGCCTAGGGCGCCACGGTGTTTGCAAGTGGGCGCTCCGGTTTGGACCCGGAACTACGCTCCCGGTCATCTGTGGATTCCTGCTGTGGTCTGCAAGGTCACTGGGCCATTGTCTTACGAGGTTTCCTTGGAAGACGGCCGCGTTCTTCGGCGGCATATTGACCAGCTGCATACAAGACTGGACTCTTCCTCTTCTACTCCTGGGTTTTCTCGGGGGGGGAGGGGGATCAACAGGAGCAAAGGGAAGGCTCGCCTCAGGGTTCCGCAAGTGTGCCCAACAGAGATTCATGGGAACAAGGAACATCGCACCCACCATTACATACTCCAGCCAGGGAGTCACAGCACACAGACAGGGAGAATAACAGGGAGCATCCACATAACACAAATGATACAAGAGAACTGGCATGTAGTCAAGGGAACTGGCCAACTGCTGCAATTGCTTCCAGAAGGAAATCAGTCCAAAGGGGAGTAGTCAGAGAGGCAAATCCTGACTCTGGCACTTCAGGTACAGATCAAGGGGCAATTGGGTATTGGGGCACCGCAGAGACCCCAGATAACACTGTTACAGGGCTTGGGAGTGAGGAACTGTGTTCCCAAGATTGGTCCATTGTGGACTTGGAGAACACCACAGACCCGCCAGATGGGGGGTGGGGTTCTGAGGGTTCAGGTAGCCTAGAAGTAGGCAGATCATACAGGAACCCGAGGGAGCAAAGTCCTGGTCTGCATAGCCTGGTGGGCAAGCGAACAGACCAGGCGACAGGAGCCAGGTCACCAGGACCACCAGGGCAACCAAGAGGGGGCAGCCCCGCTACATCAAGTGCACGGGGAAGTCCAGGGTGTTCCCAGGGTCCGAGGAGGTCGCAACGAAGCAAACGACCTCCACAGTATCTGGAGGAGTTTGTAAGGTTGTTGTCAACCTTCTAGAATATGGGTGTTGGTGGTTATTCCAAAATGATAGCACGATACCATAAGGATGTTATCAAGTAAGACCTCCACAGTCCATACACCTATGGATGAATGAAGTACCACGTCCCTCTAGAAGGTCGCAGTTATCTGCATATGTATGTATGTTGGGGCAGTTTCATCCGGGGGTGAAGGGGTGTTGTGTCCTGAGCCTGCAATAGCAGGCTCGGGACGTTGTCATGGTAACAGGCTGTTGCAAAGCTGCCCGGGACCAGACAAAGCGGTGCCAGCCTGCGTGCATGCGCGAGGTGCAAAGCGCGCCATTTTCCCTGTATCTTTTTTACCCTGGAAACCTGGCCATTGAAAAAGGAGGAGAGAGGCCTGCGAGCCTCAGAGTTGTGACGGAGCAATTGGAAGGAGAATAAAGAACTTGTTGCTGACAGTATGTTTGCCTTTCTTTCGCCACTAAGACAAGGACTTAACAGAAGCCTCTCCATTTCTCCTCTCTTTCTCCTTGCTGCTTCTCACACAGAAGCCTCTCCTATTCTCGTGTCTCTTTCTTGTCACTGCTTCTCTCACAATAGTCTCTCCTCCCTCAATTTCTCCTCTATGCTTCTCACAAAGAACCCTCTCCTCTTCTCCCTCATTTTCTCCTCACTGATTCTCTCACAGAAGCCTCTCCTCTTCTCCATCAATTTCTCCTCTATGCTTCTCTCATAGAAGCCTCTCCATTTCTCCTCTCTTTCTCCTCACTGCTTCTCTCACAGAAGCCTCTCCCCTTCTCCCTCTCTATTTCTCTTCACTGATTCTCTCACAAAAACCTCTCCTCTTCTCTTCTCTCTTTCTCCTCATTGCTTCTCTCATAGAAGCCTCTCCATTTCTCCTCTCTTTCTTTTCACTGCTTCTCACCACAGAAGCCTCTCCTCTTCTCCCTCAATTTCTCCTCTGTGCTTCTCTCACAAAAGCCTCTCGTATTCTCCCTCAATTTCTCCTCTGTGCTTCTCTCACAAAAGCCTCTCCTCTTCTCCCTCAATTTCTCCTCTGTGCTTCTCTCACAGTAGCCTCTCCCCTTCTCCCTCTGTCTTTCTCCTCACTGCTTCTCACACAGAAGCCTCTCCTATTCTCGTGTCTCTTTCTTGTCACTGCTTCTCTCACAATAGTCTCTCCTCCCTCAATTTCTCCTCTATGCTTCTCACACAGAAGCCTCTCCTCTTCTCCCTCATTTTCTCCTCACTGATTCTCTCACAGAAGCCTCTCCTCTTCTCCCTCTCTACTTTTCCTCAGTGCTTCTCTCACAGAAGCCTCTCCTCTCCTGTCCACGTCTCCCTTTCACCTTACTTCGTCTCTCATAGAAGCCTCTCCATTTCTCCTCTCTCTTTCTCCTCACTACTTCTCTCACAACAGCCTCTTTTCTTCTCCCTCTCTTTCTCCTTGCTGTTTCTCTCACAACAGCCTCTCTTCTTCTCCCTCTCTTTCTTCTCGTTGTTTCTCTCACAAAAGCCTCTATTCTTCTCTCTCTTTCTCCTCACTGCTTCTCTCACAGAAGCCTCTCACCTTCTCCCTCTCTATTTCTCCTCAGTGCTTCTCTCATAGAAACCTCTCCATTTCTCCTCTCTTTCTCCTCACTGCTTCTCTCATAGAAGCCTCTCTCTTTCTCCTCACTGCTTCTCTCACAAAAGCCTCTCCTCTTCTATTCTCTCTTTCTCCTCATTGCTTCTCTCATAGAAGCCTCTCCATTTCTCGTTTTTCTCCTCAGTGCTTCTTTCACAGAAGCCTCTCCCTTTCTCCCTCTCTACTTCTCCTCACTGCTTCTCTCACAGAAGCCTCTCCTCTTCTCCCTCAATTTCTCCTCTATGCTTCTCTCACAGAAGCCTCTCCTCTTCTCCCTCAGTTTCTCCTCTATGGTTCTCTCACAGAAGCCTCTCCTCTTCTCCCTCATTTTCTCCTCAGTGCTTCTCTCCCAGAAGACTCTCCTCTGCACTTCTCCCTCTCTCCTCACTTCTTCTATCATAGAAGCCTGTCCTATTCTCCTCTCTCTTTCTTCTCACTGGATTCTCTCATTGTAGTCCCTCCTCTTCGCCTCTCTCTTTCTCCTCACTGCTTCTCTCACAGAAGCCTCTCCCCTTCTCCCTCTCTATTTCTCTTCACTGATTCTATCACAAAAACCTCTCCTCTTCTTTTCTCTCTTTCTCCTCATTGCTTCTCTCATAGAAGCCTCTCCATTTCTCCTCTCTTTCTTTTCACTGCTTCTCTCCACAGAAGCCTCTCCCTTTCTCCCTCTCTACTTCTCCTCACTGCTTCTCTCACAGAAGCCTCTCCTCTTCTCCCTCAATTTCTCCTCTGTGCTTCTCTCACAAAAGCCTCTCGTATTCTCCCTCAATTCCTCCTCAATGCTTCTCTCACAGAAGCCTCTCCCCTTCTCCCTGTCTTTCTCCTCACTGCTTCTCACACAGAAGCCTCTCCTATTCTCGTGTCTCCTTCTTGTCACTGCTTCTCTCACAATAGTCTCTCCTCCCTCAATTTCTCCTCTATCCTTCTCACACAGAAGCCTCTCCTCTTCTCCCTCAGTTTCTCCTCTATGGTTCTCTCACAGAAGCCTCTCCTCTTCTCCCTCATTTTCTCCTCACTGATTCTCTCACAGAAGCCTCTCCTCTTCTCCCTCAATTTCTCCTCTATGCTTCTCTCATAGAAGCCTCTCCCTTTCTCCTCTCTTTCTCCTCACTGCTTCCCTCACAAAAACCTCTCACCTTCTCCTCTTTCTCCTCACTGCTTCTCTCACAGAAGCCTCTCCCTTTCTCCCTCTCTACTTCTCCTCACTGCGTCTCTCACAGAAGCCTCTCATCTTCTCCCTCAATTTCTCCTCACTGCTTCTCTCACAAAAGCTTCTCCTCTTCTCCCTCAATTTCTCCTCTGTGCTTCTCTCACAAAAGCCTCTCGTATTCTCCCTCAATTTCTCCTCAGTGCTTCTCTCACAGAAGCCTCTCACCTTCTCCCTCTCTCTTTCTCCTCACTGCTTCTCACACAGAAGCCTCTCCTATTCTTAAGGTGACCAGCCGTCCTCCTTTAGTGAGGACAGTCCTCCTTTTTTAAGTTCTGTCCTCCCTCGAAAAGTGTCCTCCTACATGTCCTCTTTTTTGATATTTGAAGACTAATCTGCAGAGCTTTTTTTTCCTCATAGAATGCTCAGAACGGCGTTCCGGCACCTTTTTTTAATTTATTTATTTAATTGAAAGTTTTATAAAAGTTTACAATATAAATACCTTCCTCCCCCCAAACCCAACCCTCCATCCCTCCCCCCCCCACTTCCCAGAGCCAATCACAGGATTAACAATAAAATAATCATAATCTAACTAACATTAACCAACTATTAATCTAACAAATCTATAACTTCCTTTAACTCTCTTTTAAAACAAATATACAATTATTAAATGCCATAATATTAACATAATTTTAAATATTAAAAATCAAAAGTTCATTCAAAAACCAGATGATATTTTTTTGTTCCATATTTCAACTCAATATAATCAATCCATCTTCTCCAAACCAATATATATCTTTCTTGTGAATAGTCCTTCACATAAGCGGAAATCTTGGCCATTTCAGCTAAGTTTGAGACTTTAACTACCCAATCTTCTATAGTAGGTAGACCTTTCATTTTCCAATATTGAGCAATTAATAATCTTGCAGCCGTTATAAGATTTAACATCAACTCCATTTCTTTTGCATCCAAATCTTC
>NW_015391905.1:0-3028 GCF_001527695.2 Protobothrops mucrosquamatus | reverse complement strand
TGAATGCTCCAACACTGGAAGTTTTTAAGAAGAGACTGGACAGCCATTTGTCCGAAATGGTATAGGGTTTCCTGCCTGAGCAGGGGGTTGGACTAGATGACCTTCAAGGTCCCTTCCAACTTTACTATTATTATTATTATTATTATTATTATTATTATTATTATTATTATTATTATTATTATTATTATTATTATTAAATTTTTATCCTGCATGGTAATACCAACTTTTTGATCCATACGCCACCTCATTAAGAATTGATTATAATAAAACCATGAATACACAATATTTTCTTGTTTCAAATCTGCTAATGATTTAAGTTGCCAATTTTGTCCAAACGGACGAAGTAATTCCTTATATGAAACTTTATCCAAATTAACTCCCCTAGATATCCCTTCTATTACCTGTGCTGGAACTGCCCATATAGGAATTTTATAATTTAATTTATAATAATATTTCTTCCAAAGTCGTAATAAAGCACTCCTTAAAACATGAGCCTTGAAATTTGAATCCACCTTTTTATCATATATTAAATATGCCTGCCAGCCAAATAACAAATCCCATCCTTCAAGAGAAAGTATATTCTTATTTGTTAAATTTAACCAATCACTAATCCATGTCAATGCCACAGCATCATAATACAATTTTAAATTAGGGACTTTAAGTCCTCCTCGTTCCTTTACATCTTGTATAATCTTAAACTTAACTCTTGGCTTTTTGCCTGCCCAAATAAATTTATTAATGCCCCTCTGCCAATTCTCCAAATTAGCATCTTTTTTTAAAACAGGAATCATTTGAAACAAGAAAAGAAATTTTGGAAGAACATTCATTTTTACCGCTGAAATCCTCCCCATCAATGATAATTGTAATTTTTCCCACTCATCTAAATCTTTTTTAACCTTTAACCATAAAGACTCATAATTGTTCTTATACAATTTAGCATTAGAGGCTGTTATGTAAACTCCCAAATATTTTACCTTTTTCACCATTTCATAACCTGTATGCATAACTAATGCCTCCTTATCATCCATAGACATATTTTTCGACAATATTTTTGTCTTATTACTATTTACCTTAAATCCAGAAACCTTTCCATATTGACCTATAATTTCCATCATATCAATTACTGACTCTAACGGCTGAGTTAATGTTAACACCAAATCATCCGCAAAAGCTCTTAGCCTATAATCTATCTTATTAACCTTAATTCCCTTTATAATAGAGGACTCCCGGATTCTAATTAACAAAATCTCCATTGTTAAAACAAATAGTAGTGGTGATAGTGGACATCCTTGTATAGTTCCCTTTCCAATTTTAAACGATTCCGTTAATCCCCCATTAACTATAATCTGAGCTGACTGTTGTTGATAAATAGCTTTAATAGCAGACAAAAATTTATCCCCCAAATTCATTCTTTCTATTACTTGAAACAAAAAACCCCAATCCACTTGATCAAATGCTTTTTCAGCATCCAAAAAAATAAAGGCAGCAGGAATTTGGTTATTCTTATCCAAATATTCAACTAAATTAATAATTTGTCTTACATTATATTTCATATATCTTCCAGTAATAAATCCGGACTGGTCACTATGAATCAATTGATGTAACACTTGCATTAACCTATTTGCCAGTACCTTTGAAAAAATCTTGTAGTCCGTATTCAATAATGATATAGGTCTATAATTCTTAGGTTGTGTCAATTCCTGACCCTCCTTTGGAATTAAAGATATAAAAGCAGTTCTCCATGATGGGGGTACTTCTTTGCCCATCAAAATACTATTAAACAATTCCTTTAATGGCCCTATCATTTCCTCAGACAACATCTTATAATAAATTGCTGTCAATCCATCTGTACCTGGGGTTTTACCAACTTTTAATTGCTTGATTGCCACCTTAATCTCTTCCAATGTAATTAAACAATTCAATTTACCATTATAGTCTATTTTCTCTATAATCCTTGACTTTTGCTTTTTTCTTAAATGATAAGCCAACCACCTTCCAGGTTTATTTGCATTACAAAATGTGTTATGTTTCATATACCTTAAACTAGTTGCAGTCTGATCTGCTATTAACATATTAAATTGGTCCCTAAGCACCTTTAAGGATATTTTCAAATTATTATCCAATGGGCTTAACATAAATGCCTGTTCCTTTAATTTAATTTCCTCCTCTAACTCTTTACGTTTTTGCATTTGTGTACGCCTATGAAAATTGTTCATATAAATCAAATTACCTTGCATATACACTTTACTCGCGTCCCAAACCATTGAAAGTGAAGTACCTTTAAACATATTTAACAAGAAAAATTCTTTCAATTGATCTCTACATTTCTGCACATTAATATCATGTCTAAATAAATTTTCATTCAATCTCCAAGTTCTTCTATTCCGTTCTTCAACAAATAGTTCCATCCATACAGGACTATGATCTGACAATGTTCTGGGAAAGATTTATTTATTTATTTATTTATTTATTTTATTTAATTTATATGCTGCCCTTTCTCTTCACCCTAGAAGAGAAATCATTAGTGATTAAAAAAAGGTCAATTCTAGAATAGGATTGATGCCTATCTGAAAAAAGGTAAAATCTCTTTCTTCCATATTTCTCTCTCTCCAAATGTCTTTTAATTAATTAATTAATTTATTTATTTATTTATTAAATTTATATACCGCCCTATCTCCCTTGCGGGACTCAGGGCGGTGAACAGGCGATACTAAAAACCACGATAATAAATAAATAGTTTGTTTTAAAATCGAATTAAATAACAGGCCTGTTCTAAAAACACACCCGTAAAAAACCCCCCACTGAAACATAATCAAACTACGCCAGGCTGGCCGCACGGAATAGATGGGCCTTCAGGGCTCGGCGAAAAAGGCGCAGGTCCGCAACTGTATGTAGGTCGGGGGGTAGGTCATTCCAGAGGGCAGGAGCTGCCACAGAGAAGGCTCTCCCCCTGGGGGTCGCCAGCCGGCATTGTCTGGCCGACGGCACTCTAAGGAGGCCCTCTCTGTGGGAGCGGACTGGTCGAAGG
>NW_015391904.1:90295-92520 GCF_001527695.2 Protobothrops mucrosquamatus | reverse complement strand
TTACCAGCTTTATGTGATCAGTCATATTCGTGCTGTATATCAGAATATCATCAAGATACACCAAAACCCCTTTGTACAAGTGATCATGTAGTACTTCATTGATTAATTGCATAAACACAGCTGGGGCCCCCTGTAGTCCAAACGGCATGACTTTGAACTGATAGCTCCCCATTGGACAATTGAAGGCAGTTTTCCACTCATCTCCCTTTTTTATTCTCACTCGGTAGTACGCCTCTCTCAGGTCTAGCTTAGTGAAGATACTCCCTTTAGCTAGATGGGTTAATAAGTCCTTCAGTAGGGGGAGTGGGTATTTGTTCTCCACACTCACAGCATTGAGACCTTTGTAGTCCACACAGAGACGTAGACATCCATCCTGTTTCTCTTTGAATAATACAGGGGCTCCCATGGTTGATTTGGCCCATT
Source organism: Protobothrops mucrosquamatus (assembly GCF_001527695.2). Lineage (NCBI taxonomy): Eukaryota > Metazoa > Chordata > Lepidosauria > Squamata > Viperidae > Protobothrops > Protobothrops mucrosquamatus. The sequence continues at coordinate 92,097 of NW_015391904.1, read as the reverse complement.
CGATAAACCCCCTCGCTAGGTTTTTGTCCACGTATCACTGCATCTCCTCCATTTCAAGGGGGGACATAGCATACATTCTGGGTCGTGGGAGCCTAGCTCCTGGTACCAGTTCAATGGAGCAATCATTGGGTCTGTGAGGGGATAGGGCATCACATTCTTTTTCACTAAAAACCTCTGCCAGGTCCCAGTATTCATTGGGGATGACTGGATCGACTGGGGGCGGTGAGGCCGCCACGTGCACTCGCTCATTGGGTGGGCTAAAGTGTCCTGCAACATCTGTTGACTCAATGGGGGGATCAGGCCCTATAGGTAGTCTCACGGTTCTCATTCCTTTCTCCCACCAGATGAATGGTTTCCATTTGTCTAGCCAGGCTAACCCTAGGATCACTGCCTCAGACATTTTTGGAGCCACCAGGAAACGAATAAATTCCCAATGTGCACCTATTTCTAGACGTAAAGGTTCAGTTATTTGTGTGACAAGAGCCCCCCCCCATGAGAGACCCATCAGCTTGCTCAAACCTCATGGGTTCAGTGAGCGTTTTTGCTCGAATGCCCAATTTCAAGGCAAAGGGTAAACTAATAATACATCGGGTGCATCCAGAATCTATTAGCACATTTAAGTTCATTTGCACTCCAGATTTAGGGATTATAAGTTTGGCAGCAAGGGAAAAAGGCGGGATTCATCGACTCACCATTGGGTCGTCTTCCCCTTCGTCCTCACTGTCGAAAGAGGGTAGAGCTGGGGGGGATCCAGCCTTAGTCTCGGCGTCCTCCTGTGCAGGCGAGGCGACTTGGATAGCTCATTCTTGCTTGTTCTGATTGGATTTCCCTCTCGGTGGTGGTTGATCAGATTTCTTTTTAGTTGCGGGTCTTGGTCTGCCCTGTTGTTGGGGGTAGGGAATTGGGCAGTTCGCTGCTCGATGTCCCTGTTGTCCGCATCGGAAGCACAAGAGTGGCAACCCTATGGGTAGTTTGGGTCTTTCGGTAGGTGTAGTTGTCGGGGGCCTCCAGGGTGTTGGTCGTTGTCTGAGGCGTTCTGGTTTCAGTACCCTTTCAGGAGAGGGAGGCTTCTTGTAACGAGAGAGCTTGACATCCAACTTCACCGCTGTTTGGTACCAATCCTGCAGCCGATCGGGTATTTCGCGGTAGATGCAGGCTTGAGAGAGATGATCGTCTAATCCCTCAATCAAGTATTGAACTAGGGATTGTTCGGACCACCCCTCTTTTCGGTCCGCTAATTTGCGGAACTCCCGCACGTACTCTAGGGCGGGTCTTCCAGCTTGTTTTATTTTGTGAATTTGTCTTGCTGCTTTGAGGGCCATGGATGGGTCCTCAAATCTTTCTCTCAGACCTAACAGAAAGAGGTGGGGATTTCCCAGTTCAGGGGCTTGTTCACTATATAAATTATTCAGCCATTCGGCTGCTTCTCCCTCTAGGTTGGATGCAATAACGTCGAACGTGGCACCTGGCTCCGGATAATGGTTGGCCCAGCGGTTCAAGTGAGAGTGCCTTTGGTTGAGAAAGAAAATCAGCTTTTCTGGATCTCCATCGAAGGTTGCTTTGAAAGGTGGTACCACCACAGGCTGTTGCGGGAACCACTGGGGTTATTATTATTATTATTATTATTACTTTAATTTATACCCCGCCCTTCTCCCGAAGGACTCAGGGCGGCTTACAGGCAAATAAAAAACGAAACTATACAATAAATATCTAAAAACAATTAAAATATATATTAAATTAGCCTGTTATTTTTAGAAAAGTTATAAAATCCCTATTAAAATCCCTATACAATCCCCCCCCTA
>NW_015391904.1:86100-89145 GCF_001527695.2 Protobothrops mucrosquamatus | reverse complement strand
CCGGCATCCACAGCCACTCGGTCTTGGAAGGGTTGAGTCTGAGTTTGTTCCTCCCCATCCAGACCCTTACGGCCTCCAGGCAACGGGCCATCACGTCAAGGGCATCGTTGGGGTGGCCTGGGGTGGAAATGTACAGCTGCGTGTCATCAGCGTACTGATGGAAATCCACCCCAAAGCCACGGATGATCTCCCCCAGCGGGGTTGTTGTGGCTGGCCCCATCCTGGTTGCTGGTCCCATGGTTGCCGGGCTCTATATTGTTGAAGTGGTGCCCCCAGTTGTTGTTGGCCCCATCCTGCCTGCCAATCTAACGGTTGTTGGATTCTCTGCGGTTGACGTGATGCCCCCAGTATCTGTTGGCCCCATCCTGCCTGCCGATCTAACAGTTGCTGGATTCTCTGCAGTTGACGTGGTGCCCCCAGTTGTTGGCCCCATCCTGCCTGCCAATCCAATGGTTGCTGGGCTCTTTGCAGTTGATGTGGTGCCCTCAGTTCCTGTTGGCCCAACCTGCCTGCTGACCCAACGGTTGTTGGATTCTCTGCGGTTGATGTGGCGCCCCCAGTTGCTGCTGGGCCCCTCCTGCCTGCCGATCCAGTGGTTGCTGGATTCTCTGCTGCAATCCAGTGGGGGCTGGTGACGCCTCCTGCTGCTGTAGGACTCTCAATGGCTGCTGGGCATCTCTAATCATTAATCTCACTGGTTGTAGCTCTTCTGGCCTCTGCTTCACCTCAAACTGCTGCAGGGCCTCTATTAGTTGATTTAGGCTCAGAGATAGGTGACCACTCTTCTGTGGGGGTTGCTTAATTTCATCTCGCTGTAAGGGGCCCGGACTGGGGGTCTCTCTCTCTGTGGGGCTGGAAGCCTTGGCAGGGGACCCCAGGGGCTGAAAAACTATTTGCTCTGCAAGGGTGGGGCTGGGGGCCTCTCTCAACGGAAGTTGTTCTTGGCTCTGCACTTCCAATTCTTCAAACCTCTCTGCTAGGTAGTCTAATGAACTACTACGGACTGAAGGTGGGCTTCTCCACTCACCCAAATCCTCGGTGACAGACGGCCGGGTAGTTCTCCACTGGGTCTCCACTGCTGGCTGGGCTGTATGAAAATCTGCAGAACTTTCACTTCGCTTTTGCCAGCCTGTCGACCAGATTAGTTCTCCAGACAGCTTTGGCCTCGCTCCCAGTTGGAGAGTTTGCAAGGATTTCTCTTCCTCCGGCTGATTAGCTGTCTTTCCCTTCAGTTGGGAGGCCGCGGCTGCTGCTGCTCCCCCTCCTGGGGAGGTTGCGGCTGGAGGGGTGCGGGCCTCAGGCCTTTCCTCTCTTTCCATGGTGAGATCTTCCCCTTATCTTTGTCAAACTATCCCCGTTATTTTAGGGATAGTGACTGGGGTAAGGGACCCCTAAATGGTTTTAAAAGTTTGGAGTCTTTGGCTTAATGTCATGGTTCCGAAAGAAATAACTTTTCAAAGAACTTTGAGGCTTAATTACCTTAAAGAATCCTTTAATGAGTTACATAATCCGGCACGAACGAAGTAAAGCCAAAGACTGAAACACCCCCCCATCCTAGCTCTTGCGACAAGCACAACTCCCTCCCTCCTTTCACAGTCATCAGTCATATGCTCCAATTAAACAGAGGTGTGAATCTTCTTCTCGTCTCATCTGTTATTACAAACTGCTGCTGCTTTGACCTTGGCTGTGCTATGCTAAGATAATGTAGTTATTCACAGGCATTCCTCCCCCCTCATCTGGCCCGCAATGCCTGCTTTTGCTCTTGAAGCAATATGTAGACTAAATAAGATATGTTTGCTTCTTCACATATGTCAAGCAATAACATCCAATGTTAGCAGACTTGACATTACATTCATTTTTATTCTGGGGCCAACACCATTATATCTAGAACTTTTACACTGTAAGTATAAGAAAAGAAAGTAGAGGAGATTTCTGTGAAAGTGTTGAGTATTGTCCTGATATTTTGATCCCAGCTTATGAAAGGCTACAAGGCCAAAATCAGATTTTTAATTAAATCAAAACAAAATGGAATAGAGACCAAATGATATTGTTGTATCATTATATACCACATTGAGTTGCATAAAATAAAGGTGGATGTGTATGAATAGCTATCTAAAAAATGAGATTCCCACATATTGTTCCTAGTAGAGTTTTCATGTACTTTAATTAGATTAATGTTACATTAATTTAGTCTGGTAGGTGAAAATAATAGATTTGGATCTGTAGGACAGTGGTGGCGAACTTATGGCACGGGTGCCAGAGGCGGCACTCAGAGCCCTCTCTGTGGGCACGCATGCCATTGCCCCAGTCCTAGGCCTTCAGCTGGGTTTTATAAAATCTTTTCACTTTAGGCCTCCACCGCCATGTGCAAAAAAAAAAAAAAAAGGTTCAATCAGTCAATTTCAACTTCTCGCGGGGAAAAAAAGATCTTGCAAAGTTGGAATTGATTGATTGAACTTTTGAGTCCCATCCAGTGTGCCGTTACCACTGCAGCCACGCTCACCCAATGGGCCACACCCATCCAATGGGCCACACCCACCTGACACTCGACGATGCATAAGTGGGTGTTGGGTTGCAGTTTGGGCACTCGGTCTCTAAAAGGTTTGCCATCACTGCTCTACATCAAGGATTTTTTTATTGTGACTCACAGTTTCTAAGAGGTCAGATGTAGCTCAGAGAGCAAGAACGACTTTTCATAAAGTTTATCAGGCATTGTGAGGAAGAGAGTCCACTATATTGTTTTTATTTTTGTTTTTATTTAGTTTTAGACAAATGAATGATCACATGATCACTTTTCATTTTGGCGAGTGGTGAAGCCCTGCTGTATACACCAGTGCTCAGCATTCCCAATAGTTGGAATAAAAATAGGAGATAAGATGGAATTGTTTCAAATGTTCACATTTGGTATATTTTTTCAGGTATTGCTGCCCATCGTATTGATGTAAGGGTGAGTACCATATTTTAATTATTAAATTAAATCCCTGCGTAGGACCCAGAAATGTGGATGCATAATAACCTCATGCCTCTCCCTCCCCACCACCACAC
>NW_015391904.1:75542-80784 GCF_001527695.2 Protobothrops mucrosquamatus | reverse complement strand
CATGTATTACTAATATTATGTTAGTATATGTCAATAACAGGAGATAAGAATTAAACATTGGTTAATGATATCATATAAATCAGGAGAATGTTTCTCATAGTAGCATAAGCACTTCTGCATATAGCATAATTTCTGAACCATTAACATATTGGCACTAGAACCCTCCCCAACATCTGCCTTGCATGTCTATAACTATAACCAGGAACTCATCCCCATTCAGATGTATTCAAATATGAAATTCTATCATCTGCTGTCTGACATGGGAAACAATCACACATTTTGTTTCTAAAGGCATATCTTGATTATGAGCCAAGGGTGTCAGCACTTCTTCTTTTCTGCAAGGCAGGCAGTATTGGAGGCAAACAATTCTGGCTCCACCACCAAAAAAACCCCAGAGTTTCCATGTTTTTCCTCCCCCAATCTCCTCCAAATGAGGAACAACCTGTTGCTTCACCTGCCATGAACAATGTAGATGGTTGACTCCAGTGGTGGGATTCAAATATGTGAACAACCGGTTCTCTGTGTGGATGCCGCTTCCGGAAATCAGTTTTGGGCCTGGGCAACAAAAAATTAGCTGCCAAAGTGGTGCGAACTGGCTGAATCCGATCACTGGTTGACTCTGTGGGTAGCTCTTGGTTTGGAAAGGCAACTGAGACCAGAATTGCCTGTTATAATAGATGTGGTCATAAAGTGAAACATCATGTGACTGCAGCACCTAGAAATAACCGTTCTGGAAGTCACAGCTGCCATCACTAACTGAGCACCAAGAGGTTGCGGTTTAAGTGAATGCTTAGTTTGTCACAATTTATCTTGTGGTGTAAGAAGAAACAATAGCATTGTATTATGAACCACACTGCCTCATTACTGCAATAAGATTCTTCTTAGTTTCCAAGAGTGTTGTGGACTCACTTTTATCACAAAGGACACAGGGATAAAAACATAACTGTGAAGCCACAGAGAATACACAGAATGAAAGGAAAAGACAGGGAAGGGTTACTGAGGGTGTTTTGGCTTTTTATGTCACTTTCTCTAAAACAGTAGAGGTACCTAAGTTTCATAGAATCATAGGAATGGTAGCATCTGGCTACAAAAACAAATTAGGTCTAATGATGCTGCCACTCACCTGAATCAGGAAAGTTGGCAAGGCCATTCTTGATACAGCCATTTCTGGTAATGAGCTTAAAGACCATTTCATGTCTATTAAGTTTTTTAAAAGAAAATAAAGCAGATCATATTTGCTATGCCCTTAATTCAAATCCTGCTTTGTTCCATTTTTTGTTCTTAGAGCTTTGGAATATTTCAAGGAATCCAGTCCTATTTACTGAGGAGAGGCTGTGGTTTAACTGAACACTTGGTTTGTCAACAGTGTATGTTGTGGTGTGAGGAAAGAACAATTACACTATTTTTAAACCACACTGCCTCATTATTGCAATACTTTTTTATTGCAGCTTCCAGTTTCTCACCTCGATCACAAAGCCAACTGAATGGACACAGAGATAAAAAGATAACTGTGGAGCCACGGAGAACACACAGAATGAAAGAAAGAATGATTCAATGCTGTGCTCCAGCTGGTGAAGGAATAGAGTGTGAAGAATAGGCTCTGAGTGTCAGCATCTAGGGTACTGAATGAGAAGGGCTGAAGAAACAATGCAGCCTAGACCATATTTTAGCATCCTCCCACCAGCCCCCCCTTATTTTGTAGGCATCAGTTGAATTTCTTGTAGGAAACTAAACCTGGCAAGCCCACACATCTATAGAAATATAATTTATTACTTATTGTAAAAACATGCTGTTCTTTCTTATGAGAAACTAGTTCTTATTCCAATTGGTATTTGAAACTCTGCATCTCTTCATATGAAAATTAATTCTGAAATTGACTTGGTCCACAAATAGATTTGGCAATTGTCCACATATGAAGCCCTTCCCAAGGACCTGTGAAAAACAGATATCGATGTCTAATGGCGTTAAAGGTATCATTACAGGATGTAAGCTGTTCCGAGTAAAGTTGCCTTTTGCAATTGGCCAATGGTGATTTTGTCAATGTGGTGCTCTATTTGCTCTGGGAAGGCACCCAAGGGACCTATTATTTGCTTTCTTTTCCCAGAGAGGTTCTATTTCTATTTGCAAGTCTTTGTATTTTGTTATTGTTATGTACTGGGCTTGATTAAAAGCAGGTGCAGGGAGCTGCACCAGAACAGTCAGCAGACCACGTGGTCTTCCCGGGGAGATTTGCTCTCTGAAAGGAATAACTAAAGCAGGCAGTTTGAGCGGGAAAAGCTGTTGCAATGATTGGCTGGTGACGCCCCAGGGAGATTGTATAAAAGGGGATGGAGCCATTTTGTTGTTCTGTTTTACTTGAATAAAGACATATTTGTTTAATGCTCTGACTATTCAATGCCTACCAACGTGGAGAACAGAATAGTTATCTTCTTCAATTCTTTCTATAGTTCTTCATTTTCATGCAGAAGTTTGAAAATATTTTAATCAAGAGAAAGGTGCTTTGTGAGTCATGGGTTAATTGTGTAAAAGGAAGTTTATAAACTGGCCAGTATGCCACACACTTCAGCAACAGACAATTCAACATCCAAGTGTAACCAGAAAGGGGAGATTTCACCACCAAAGTAGTTAGGGTATGCATATATATAGCCTGGAAGGAAAGAAGAAAGCTTTGAGGCCTCAACTTCAGCATCTACTGCTGCAAAGAGTCCAACCAAGTTCAGGAATCATGAAGCCAGGAAGCTTTCTGCTGCTCACTCTGCTGCTCTTCTACTTATCCTCCAGTAAGTACTGTTTACTCCTTGAATGTTTCCTTTTGTGAGAGATTTGAGGACATCCTTTCCTCCAGGAAAAAAACAGACAAGACTCCACAGATACCTTCAAGGCTGCTTCAGGGTGATCTGCACAAGAAGCAAATAAAAGTTGGAGGCTATATTGGTGCAGAACTGGCTATTTCACTGGAAGATCCTCTACACCAGTGGTGGCGAACCTATGGCACGGGTGCCAGAGGCCGCACTCAGGACCCTCTCTGTGGGCACGTGTGCCATCGCCCCAGTCCTAGGCCTTCAGCTGGGTTTTATAAAATCTTTTCACTTTAGGCCTCCACCGCCGTGTGCAAAAAAAAAAGGTTCAATCAGTTAATTTCAACTTCTCGCGGGAAAAAAAGATCTTGCAAAGTTGGAATTGATTGATTGAACTTTTTAGTCCCATCCAGGGTGCCGTTACCACTGCAGCCACGCCCACCCAATGGGCCACACCCACCCAATAGGCCACACCCACCCAATGGGCCACACCCACCCGGCACTCGACGATGCATAAGTGGGTGTTGGGTTGCAGATTGGGCACTCGGTCTCTAAAAGGTTTGCCATCACTGATCTAGACTTATATACCGCTTCACACTGCTTTATATCCCTCTTTATGCAGTTTACAGAGTCAGCATACTGCCCTCAACAATCTGGGTCCTCATTTTACCAACCTCGAGAAGGTGAAAGGCGTTGAGCCGGAGACACTCGAACTGCTGACAGCTGGCAGTCAGCAGAAGTAACCTGAAATTCTGCATTCTCACCACTGCTCCACCAGCGCTCAGAAGAGGAGAGGACTACTTGGTCTTATGCTCTCCTGTCTTACAAAGGAAGGAGTTACCATTTGGCGACTTAATAAGAATCATTCTTTCACAGTTTATACTAATTATGGCAATAGGTCCTGTTTACTGCGTCATTAAAAAAAAGGATGGATTATGGTCACAAAGTAAATAACTTGTCATTCACTTTATAGCTTTAGTCTATTCTCCAATGTGACAACAGGCAATTGCCCTCTCAAAATCCCATCCCATTGTGCCCCCAATGACCAAACATACAGCAATATTCTTTTTCTGCAACAAATATTTCTAAGTATAAGATTTACTCTGTATAACTAGAGAAGAAGGCATTACTACATTTAGCCCTGTCCCTCTCCTTGAGCAAACAAATTAATGTTTAAATTGATTCTTGTTCTTGTTAATTATTATTTTAAAAGATATGATATTCTACCATAGATGGATTTTGTAAAACTTTCAAGCAGAATATGTTACCTGTTCTTGGCACCACAGCAGAGTAAGTAACCCTCTAGATCAGGGTTCCCCAACTTTTCCCGTTTGGTGTCCCATAGGGAAAGGGAGGAGCAGGAGGTTCTAGTCCCACCAGCAAAAAAACAGAGTTTCCCTGCTTTGCCTTCCCCAATCTCTTTTAAATGAAGAGCAGCCAGTTTCTTCTCCTGTCATGAACAATGTAGTTGGTTGACTCTATGGGTAGTACTTGGTTTGTGATGACAACTGAGATGAGAATTGCCTGTTCTGATTGACATAGTCATACAGTGAGATGTTGTGTGACTACAACACCTAGAAATGACAGTTCTGGCAGTCACAGTTGCCATCATTAAGTGAAGACCAAGAGGAAACTCCAGAAAAGAAATAATACAGTCCCAACAACCAACCCCTATGAGCCCTCCTAGACTCCATTCCACTACCGAGTACCTAAGCAGATATGTTTTCTTTTTCTTTCAAAGGCTGACTTTTTCTTTCAAAGCCATTTCCCCTCAGTCCTTTTTTTTTTTTGTAATAGAGAAATGTAGAATAGGGGCAGAGCGGCCTCATTAAAAATGCTTTTTCCCATAGCATTATTGTTTGGGGTATCCAAAGTCCATCTTCACTAAGGAATATCTATCCCACAGTGTCTCTGAAGGCAGGACTTATGCCAATAAGTGTTATTTCTGCAATGCATATATGTAAGTACATGTTCTACTCTCTGCAGCGGGAGAAGAAACATTTCTATGGGGAGCCCTGGATTTTTATTCTTCAAAACAGAAGTGCGCGAACTCATCCTCCTTTCAAGTATTCAGTCAGAAACCATTTTCTTCCACTGATAAGTTGCATGATGGTTCTTAGGGGAATATTTAACTAATTTTAGGGGAAGAGGAAAGCATAGCTAACTTGATACTTCTAAAAAATCCCAAGTAAGCTTGCTGACTACAATATTGCAATCTTTTGAGCCCCTACAGTGGATGCATCTTTGTGGATTTTTAATGGAATTTTTGGGTCTGTTTTCCCATCAGTCGCAGTGGAAGAAGACTTCGGCTGTACTTATCAGGATATGTTGAAATCTTAAAATTCAGAAGAGTAAGGAACATTTATTAAGGATATCTCAACATCTTCATGTCTTGCTCATTAACATCCCCTTCAAATTTCTGTTCTTATGTCTGAAGTTTTGCT
>NW_015391904.1:72587-75026 GCF_001527695.2 Protobothrops mucrosquamatus | reverse complement strand
AAAGTGAATAACTTGTCATTCACTTTCTAACTTTACTCAATTCTCCAATGCCCCAAACAAGCATTTGCCCTCTCAAGTTCCCATCCCACTGTGCGTCCAATGACAAAAAGTACAGCAATGTTTTTTTTCTGCAAGACTTATTTGTAAGTATAAGATTTACTCTGTATAGCTTAAGAAGGAAGCATTACTATAGGTAGCCTTGTCCTTCTCCTTGAACAAACAAATTAATGTTTAAATTGAATATTGTCCTTGTGAATATTTACTCAGAAAAGTATGATATTCTATCATAGATGGATTTTGTAGGACTCCCAAGCAGAACATTTTACCTATTTTAGATGCCACAACAGAGAAGGTATGCTTCAAGGATCCCTCTAGATGACCATGTTTAATGGTGAAGCCTCAGAGTGTTCTCACTATGCCCGTTCTAACTAGATGGGGGGGGGGATTTGAGACAGGCAATTTTTCAATTATCTTTTCAATTACCTTTCCATGTTAACTCTTTTGAAATAAACACATCATTTTCATTTTACATATTTTATTATTTAATTTTAAAATACACGAGAAATTCATTAATAATCACATACGTATTTGTATGTATTACTAATATTATATGTTAGTATATGTAAGTAATAGGAGGCAAGAATTAAACATTGGTTACTGATATCACATAAACCAGGAGAATGTTTCTCTTAATAGCATAAGCACTTCTGCATATAGTATAATCCCCAAACCACTAACATATTGGAATTAGAACCTTCCCCAACACCTGGTTTGTAATGGCAATTAAGACCACAATTGCCCATTCTAATTGATGCGGTCATACGGTGAGACATCATGTGACTACAGCACCTGGTAATGGCAGTTCTGGCAGTCACAATTGCCATCATTAAGTGAGGACCAAGAAGGAATTCCAAAAAAGAAGTAATATAGTTCCCACAACCAACTTCTACAATCACCCCTAGTCTCCATTTCACTATCTAGTACCTACACAGATATTTTTTCTTCCTTCAAAGGCTAATTGCTCAATTACCAACACAGCCATTTCCTCCTCCCCCTTTTTTTTGTAGCAGAGAAATTTAAAATAGGGGCAGAACGGCCTCCTTAAATGGTGGAAACTGCATGGCACTGTACTAAAAGCAGCGCCGTTTTTGAAATAAAGGCAAGGAATTGTGGTGGCTCTGAAATGGCACCTACTTCTCGGATGATATTGCACAGCCTTTGGGCCTGGGAAATAGGTTACCCAAGGGTCCATCATTTTCTATATGTTCCTTCCTGTTTAACCTGGCGCAGCAGGACCTCTCGGTCCTGTAAGCCAAGGAATGTCAGCTGGCAGGGACCAGGAGGCTTGCCTTTTCTCCCATAGGGCCTGCCTTCTAGAATAACCTCCTTCCTGAGATGAGGATGGATCTGACCCTGCTGGCCTTCGGGAAGGCCTTGAAGTCCTGACTACGTACCTGTGCCTGAGATCCTGAATGTGTGAAGAGCCCATTTCCTGGTTATGCTGACAATGATGGATTGTAATAAATTTCTGCTGATATTTGTGGTTAATTTCTTTTCTTAAATGTGTCTTAATTGTTCTTATGATTGTTTGCTGTCGAAGGTCACTGGTTTGAGGTGGGCAGATATACAAAAACAATGAAAAATGAAATAAGACAGAGAATTGCTGGGATATTGTGATTCTGGATAAAGGAAGGAAAAGGTCATTGCAGGTGGTGCTTCTCTTTCTATCACATTCTCAAAAGCAGTGGAAGACTCGATCCTCCATAGAATCACTAGAGATGGTAGCATCTGGCCATAAACATAAATTAAATCTAGTGGCATGCTGCCACTCACCTGAATTAAGAAAGTTGACAAAGCCATTCCTGATACAGGAATTTCTGGTAATGAACTTAAAGTAAGCAGTTTATCTTCTGTACCTTAAAGTAAATTTTGGAATGCAGAATACTCCAATTCTAACTTGACAATATGTTCCATTTCATGTCTTCTAAGTTTTTTTTTTAAGGAAATAAAGCAGATCTTGTTTTCTATGTCCTAAATTCAGATCTTGCTTGGTTCCATTTTTTGTTCTTAGAACTTTCAAATATTTCAAGTGTAGCGGGGACTGCCTGAGAGTTCTTGCAGGAGCTTGACTGGGAAGGGGAAGATTGGGACAGCTGCAGTTGGCTTGGGTGTGGCTGGCGTGAGTGGAAGGAGGAAGGATAGAAAAGGGAAGAAAAGGAGAAGGCCGGGGTGGTTGGAGTTGAGAAGAGAAGGCCTGGAAGCTTATTTTATTTTTCTATCAAGGGTGTTTTAAATAGAGGCTAGATAGAGTGAAGTTTTATTGCTTCCTCCGTGGGAGGATATCTGAGACGGAGGCAAGCGAGAGTGTGAAGAAAGGGAGTTGGCTGGGGTTTCTAGCCTCGGATTTTAATAATAAAGAGTAAGGGAGGGGGGTGGTTT
>NW_015391904.1:67981-69298 GCF_001527695.2 Protobothrops mucrosquamatus | reverse complement strand
AGTTCAATCGAATGCCCCAAGGGTTGTCAGGGGCTCCAGCAACTTTTCAAAGGCTTATGGAACGGACAGTAGGGGACATGAACCTGATAGAGGTGTTGGTTTATCTAGATGACATCATTGTCTTTGGGGAGACACTCGAGCAGCATGAGGAGCGCCTAGAGAAGGTATTGACAAGGCTCCAGGAGGAGGGGCTGAAATTTTCATTGGAAAAATGCCAATTTTACCAGTCATCTGTCACCTATTTAGGGCATGTCGTCTCAGCCGAGGGAGTGGCAACGGACCCCGCTAAGCTTGAGGCTGTGGTTTCTTGGCCCAGGCCTCAGAGTGTTGCTGAATTGCGATCATTCCTGGGGTTTTGTTCATACTATTGGAGATTTGTGGAAGGGTTTGCTAAGATAGCTCGTCTGCTTAATGAGTTACTAAAAAATGAGCAGGTAGAGGATACAGTGGGCCATTCGAACCCAACCCATAAAATTAGGGGACCCAGGAAGTCACGAGAATCCATTCAGGCAGAATGGACTGAGCGTTGTGAACAGGCTTTTGGTCAGCTGAAGCAGAGGCTCACAAATACCCCAGTCTTAGCTTATGCCGACCCCAATCGGCCGTATGAACTACATGTAGATGCCAGTCGGGACGGTCTTGGGGGAGTATTATATCAGGAGTATGATCAACGTTTAAAGCCCATTGCGTATATCAGTAGGGGTCTAACCCCTGGGGAAAAAAATTATCCCACTCATAAGCTGGAATTTTTGGCACTCAAGTGGGCGGTGGTGGGTAAGTTGAGGGATTATTTGTATGGGGCAGAGTTTGAGGTTAAAACGGACAATAATCTACTCACGTATTTGCTTACCACCGCTAAACTTGATGCAACAGGCCATCGGTGGCTGGCTGCCCTATCGGGGTTTAAGTTTGGGTTAAGATATCGGCCAGGGGTGGGAAACATTGATGCAGATGCGTTGTCAAGGAGGCCTCAGGGTCCAGGGGCAGGTATTAGGGAGTGGGTGAAACTGCCCCCGGATGGTATTCAAGCGCTGTATCAAGGGGTCGAGCATCGAGCTAGGGGAGCAATTGGGGCCGAATCAGTGGGGGTTACCATCGCAGGTGTCCCCAAATTATATTGTAATCCGATTCAGATCAGGGGGGAGAGTAGGTTTGCCCTGACTAAGAAAGATCTGTGGAGAGACCAGGTGGAGGACCCTCTCTGTGGTTTGGTCGAAAAAGCTTTAAGAAGTGGCCAGCGGGAGGTTCTACTCACTGATGCACCCAGGGGAGCACGAGCGCTGCACAAGGAGTGGGACCGCCTGCAGTTCCGAGATG
>NW_015391904.1:61790-64056 GCF_001527695.2 Protobothrops mucrosquamatus | reverse complement strand
TGGGTGTTATATTAAATTTTGCAGGGACCAGGCATAGATTAAACTCTGTTCAAAAAGCCAGAGATTTTTATATGTCGGTCCTGAAAGCTGATATGTCATCATCATCGACATCTAAAGTACAGGAAGATCTGATGGAGCAACCTGTTGTGGATTTGCCTGGGGCCATGTCGTCATTATCTGTTGAAGATCCTCAGAAGGAACAAAGGATGACCTGTGCTGCTTATAGGCGTAAAGAGAGACAGCAACAAAAAGAAACAGTTTCTATAACTTTTCCACAACCTTCGGAACCAGTGAGCGGGGCAAGGCCAAAGAGTGCAGTTGCCACAGACATGCAAGGAATGCTTAACAAGCTTTGTAAGCCAAAAGATGGATAAATGCTGGAAATGAGACTTTATTATGGAAATGGAACAACTTAGTTTATGATTGTAAAGAACTGTTTGTTCTTTTTTTTTTTTTCTGAAAGAGGTAAAAAATTAAGACTGGGATTTTATTTTTATCTCAGCTGTGTAGCAGGAGGTATTGACTTAAGATTTTATTGAAAGTATAGAGTGGAGAGGGAAGAAAGTGAAGGGAAAATTTAAGTGTAAAATGTAAGGGGAAAAAATATGTAAGCTTAAATGTTGAAAATGATATATAGTTTTTGAGTAGATGTATTGGTTTTTAATAAATTTTAATTAATTTAATTGCCTTATTAGAGTTAAAGTAGGTATATACTGTTAGTATTATATTTGTTTAGCTAAATTGTAAGTTAGATTTGGAATTTGTTTTAGTCCTGTATTTGATTCCGGGAAGCTCAGGGGGGGAAGGGGGTTAGAAGTATTAAAATAAAAATTGATGTATTCATATGTTATAATAATTGTATTGATAAGAGGAAATGCTCGGTTGGTATCCCGGCTTGCACTTGATGAGGTGGTCAGGAAGAGGGGGGATGTAGAAAGGGGAAGGAGGAAGGAGGAGAGGTTGTGGGTTAGAGGTAGGAAGGAAAGGCAAGTGGATGAGGGCAGAGGCAGGTCGGGAACTGCTGAGCGTTTCTGATAATGTATTGAATTGGATTGTTTTTCTTTGTGTACGTTTGTGTTATAAATGCATCATATTACTTATTCTTTAATTATAAAAATTAATAAAATTTTCTTATTAAAAAAAAAGAAAAAGAAAATAGGCAAACACTGCAGCACCAAAATGAAAGATCAAGCTAGAAAATAAGTTCAGCATGCTAACATCACATGAAAGCAAGCTAGAGCATATAAAAGAAAAGAGACAAAAACAAACATTAATAAGAAATATCACTTAAAAACAAGGAAGTTTAAGAAAGCACTGGGAATAATAAAACAGCAAATAACAGCAGGTACAAAGCTTGAATTGCACACTATAGGCAGAATTTCCAATTTCAGTCAGATCAGAAATGTTTCTACCAATCTAACAATGGATAGACCTACTCAAGACCCAACAAAGAGAAAACAGTGCAATTCTGGATGCAGCTATGGGACAAGCCATAGAAATACAACAAGGATGCATCTTGGATAAAAGAGGTGGATAAAAATAAAAAAGAAGTTGAAATGAAAGAACAGCAAAAATGGTGGAGAAAAGGATGAGGATCAAGAGCTGGTAAGCACCACATGACGACAACTGCATGGTTTTTGATTGAAACAGCTGCCTGGTCTATTTCCATTCATTGCCAAGCACATTAATGACATAATACAAGAAGATGAAATTAAATATTGGTTAACATCTAGTAAACTCTATCTGAAAAATCCAGCAAAAGGGCCAGCACCAGGCATTTATGGACCAATCACCTGCTTACCAACGACTTTCAAATTGCTCATTGGTGTGGTAGTTGATGCAATCCAACAGAATCTAGTTGAAAACTAGCTCTTTCCAACTGAGCAGAAAGGAAACTGCCCAAATATCAGAGGAACAGAAGATTAGTTCCTAATCAGTAAGATCATTTTAGAAAACTGCAAGAGAAGACCAACTTGAATGTGCTGTGGCTTGGATTGATAACAAAAATATATTTGACTCCCTGCTTAGATAATCAAATGCCTAGAAATAATAAGAGTTAGTAGAAAAGTCAGAAATGTTGTGCAAAGATCAATAGCCCAATGGAAGATACAGTTGCTGGTCAATGGTAATAGTAATAGAGGTTCATAGTAAGAAAGGAATCTTCCAAGGAGGCTCACTGTCACCACTACTGTTTTTTATTGCTCTGATTTCTATATAAACAACATTGAACAAGTTAGGTCATGGATGTCAAACATAAAAAATATCT
>NW_015391904.1:58135-59327 GCF_001527695.2 Protobothrops mucrosquamatus | reverse complement strand
GCGCTGCGCTCCGCCTGCTTGCCCAGCTCATTGCTGCTGTGGACGCCGCCGCCAGGCAAGCAGGCGCAGCGCAGCGCCAGGGGAGGGGGAGCAAGCGGCGAGCCGTAGGCAAGTGCGAGGGGGAATGCCAGAAGCCTCGCGCGAAGGGGGGAGGCCTGGCGATGCTGCGCCCTGCCGGGCGCTCACTGACAGGGCCAGGGGGGCCGAGGCGGCCAGGGAGGAACAGCCAAAGTGCCCCCTCGGCTTATGCGCGGGTCACCAATTTTTCCCAGTTCTCTGTGGGAAAATCGGTCCCTCGTCTTATACTCGGGTCGACTTATACTCGAGTATATACGGTACCATGTTTTTGACAGATAGTTACATCCAGATCTACTGCTTACATGTGGATATGTTAAAAAGGGGAGGGAAGGAAATACCGATAAAGTATATTATGTCAACCTTTTAAGTGTTGGAAAAGAGCAGTCAAGTGTTTCCCTGAAGACCATAATTTGGCATGAAGAGGTTCCTCATGTGTAGTTTTTAATTACATTTTGCATAATCCCTGCAGATTTGGCTAATCTATTAAATCTATTAAAGATTAGGCTAGTCTGTACAAAAGAAGGACTAGGGTGTACATGATAGCAGTATTCCAGTATTTGAGAGACTTCCACAGGGAGGAGGGGGTCAATTTATTTTCCAAAGCACCAGAAGGCAAGACAAGAAACAATGGATGGAAACTAATCAAGGAGAGAAGCAACCAGGAGTTAAGGAGAAACTTCCTAACAGTGAGGACAATTAACCAGTGGAACAGCTTGCCTTCAGATGCTGTGGGTTGATCATCATTTGAGGTTTTTAAGAAGAGACTGGACAGTCACTTGTCTGAAATGATATAGGGACTCCTGCTTGAGCAGGGGGTTTGACTAGAAGACCTCCAAGGTCCCTTCCAGCTCTTTTCTGATTAATAATTAAGATGTGCAGATGTAGCTTGCAAGCCTACATAATGTATGAAATGACAAAAGGAAGAAAGAAGCAACCAAGTTTCATTCTCACATCCCCCTTCCCTACTCTCATGTGCCCAGAATCAAAGCAGACAACCCTGATTAGAATGGAGCAGAACATAAACCTAGACTAAGCCTAAAGTGATAAAACTTAACCTACTCCTCTTTTCAGCACACACAAAAAAACCTCTTCCTTACTTCTAGCAACCAATTCT
>NW_015391904.1:48152-52471 GCF_001527695.2 Protobothrops mucrosquamatus | reverse complement strand
GAACATTAAATGATGCATAGCCAAAGGAGCAGGCAGGGTTCAGAAGTGGCTACAACATAATGGATCACATCCAGGTGGCTCAGCAAGTCATTAAAAGGCACAACAAGTACACTATGCCTCTGTGCATGGCTTTCATTGACTATGAAAAGACTTTTGACTCAGTATCCCAGCAAGCAATAGTTAATGCATTACTCAACCAAAGTGTAGACACTGCTTACATAAACTTACTACAATCAATATATATATAAAATAATGGCAACAATTTGCCTTAATGATCTTACAGTAGAAATCAACATAGAACGAGGTATAGGACAAGGTGATACAATATCAGCTATCCTTTCCTCAGAGTGCCTTGAAGAAGTATTTCGCAAAGTAGACTGAGCAAAAGATGGAATAAAAATCAGTGGTGCCTGTTTAAATCCCTTCATATTTGCAGATGATGTTGTTCTCTTCTCACAAGACCCAGAAGAGTTACAAAGACGCATATAAGAGCTGCACAAAGAAGGAGAACCATTTGGCTTAAAAATAAACCTGAAAAAGAGCCAGGTTATGTTTAATAAATTCACCAAAGAAAGAAACATAATTATATCTGGAGAAGAACTAGATGTAGTACACCACTACATATACTTTGGCCAATGAATCTCAGGGAAGGTGATACAATAAAGGAAATTGAATAGGGTGTTAAATGTGATTGGCAGACATTCAGCAAGCTAAGCATAATTTTCAGGACAAATTATGTCCCTCTATGCCTGAAGAGAAAAGTTCTCAATCAGTGTGGCTACCTGCTCTAACATATGCCAGTGAAACATGGACATGAACCTCACAATCAATGCAAAAGCTATGAGTAGCACAAAGAATGATGGAAAGATACATCCTCGGCATCCCAAGACATGGTAGAAAGATCTGCCCAAGGATTAGAGAAGAAACAAAAGTATACAATATCATCAAGAGAATAAAAGAATTGAAGTGGAAATGGGCTGGTCATATAGCAAGAAGAACTGATGGCAGGTGGACCAAGGCAGTCATAGAATGGATCCCACTTGATAAAAAAAAAAGAAATCTAAAACAAGATGAATCAATGACATCAGCAAATATTGCGGGACCAATTGGCAAAAGAAAGCTCAGGACAGTATTAGTTGGGAACATGTAGATGAGGCCTTCATCCTGCAGGGAATAGACAATGGCTAAAATGATGTATGCATGCATGCATATATGTATGTATGTATGTATGTATGTTTAAAACTACTCATTTCAATATATAGTTCAGGGTGGGTCACAAATAGTTAAAAACAATATAAAAGCAGCAAAACAATAAAACAATTCATACAATCAAAACAACATCATCCAAAAAATCCTATCACAACATTCAAATTTCACTTCCAAAGTGAACACATCCCTCTATGTAGTCAATGTATCCACTGCATAGGTTCACACTCGCAGATTCCCATTGACAAAAACATGTTTTCAGGGCTTTACAAAATGCTCGCAGGTTCAGGGTCATTCTGATCTCTGGTGTGTTGATGGTCCACAGTGTGGGAGCCATAATAGAAAAGGTTCTCCTCCCCATCAGACAGCATTTCTGGGGTGATGGGACCTAGAGCATGCCTCTCCATCTGGACCTGATGTGACGGGTAACAGGAGACAGGGTTGTGGCTTTAATTGTTGCTTCCGAATGAGATAGTCGGCACTGTTAAGTCCTTGGTTAGACAATGATGGAGAGGCAGACATGCTGTTGTAACAGGAACCTTCTTTATTTCTCCTCTGAACTCCTCAGACCAAAACGGAGGTTTGCAGGCCTCTTGCGACTCTCCCTACAGCAAGAGAAACTGTCCGGGTAAACTTGCTACATCTTCCACGCTCTTGGTGCCTTGCGCATGCGCGCAGGCTGGTGCCGGTTTGTCTGGCCCCGGGCAGCTTACAGCAGCCCGTTGCCATGACAATGTCTGAGCCTGCTGCCGCAGGCTCAGGACACAACACCCCTTCACCCCCGGATGAAACTTGCCAAAATACATGTACATACGTGTAAGCATGTCCGCGACCTTTGATGGAACGTGGTACCTTAGACATACATAACATATATGTGGATTGCTTGGTAAGCCTAAGGCACCTAAATGGTACCATGCTATTATTTTGAAAATATTCGCCAACACTCCCATACCTTACTAGCAGGTTGACAACAACCTTACAAAATCCTCCTGGTACTGTGGAGGCCGTTTGTTACGTTGCGACCTCCTCAGCCCCGAGGGACTTCCCAAGCTCCCTTGTGTACAAGGTGTGGCGGGGCTGACCCTTCTTTGATACCCTGGTGTTCCTGGTGACCTGGCTCCTGTTGCCTGGCCTGCTTGCTTGCCCACCAGGCTACACAGACCAGGACTTTGCTCTCTGCCACATCATGGTGATCTGTCTACAGCCATACTACCAGGGCTCTCAGGATGCCATTCCCCATCACTCAGGACTGTAGAATTCTCCAGGTCCACAATGGACCAATCTTGGTTGCGCGGGTGTTCACTCCCACGCCCTGTGACCGGGTTGTCTGTGGCTTCTTCAGTGTCCAAATACCCAACCACCCCCGGGTCTGTGCCAGATGAACCAGAGTCATGATTCGCCTCTCCGGCTACTTCCCCTTGTACAGACTTCCTTCTGGAAGCAATTGCAGTATTTGACCAGTTCCATTGATTATGTGCCAGCTCTCTTGTACAGTTTGAGTTGTGAGGATGCTCCCTGTTAATCTCCCTGTCTGGAGTACTGATTTGGGTTTGTGGACTGTTGGGATACCCCCTGGGTGACTCCCTGGCTGGAGTATGTAGTAAGTGCTGTACTGGTTCATGTTCCCATGAATTCCCATTTGGCACACTTGCGTAACCCTGAGACAGACCTTCCCTTGGTCCCTCCTGGTCCCCCTCCCCCCCCAGAGAAAACTCCGGCGTAGGAGAAGAAGAGTCCATTCTTTTCCACAGCTGGTCAATATGCCGCCGCAGGATGCGGCCGCCCTCCACGGAAACCTCATAAGACAGAGGCCCAGTAACCTTGCAGACGACTGCAGGAATCCAAGGATGACCAGGACCATAATTCCTGGTCCAAATCGGGGCACCCACTGTCAAACACCGCTGCACCCATTGTTGAGACTCCAAGGGTGCCAACCTATCAGGATGCAACCTCTCCAGTTTAGTGGTCAGTCTGCGACCCCAACGGAGTTCTGCTGGACTTTTCCCAGTAGCAACTGACGGTGTGGTGCGGTGCGCAATAAGAAAGTCAGCCAACATGTGGTGCCAATCCCCGTAAGTCAGCTTCTTCAGGGCGTCCTTGGTGACACGCACCATCCTTTCAGCCATGCCGTTGGTGGAAGGGTGGAAAGGTGCCGATGTCGCATGCCGGATCATGTTGGCTTGAAGGAAAGCCTGAAACTCTGCCGACGTGAACTGAGGGCTGTTATCTGAAACTAAGACATCTGGCAAACCGTGAGCTGCAAAAATGCCTCGCAACACCTGGATGGTCCTGGCAGTAGTAGTGGATGAGACAGGCACAACTTCCAGCCACTATGAATGGCTATCCACAAGCACCAAGAAGAATTGCCCCATAAACGGCCCAGCATAAGTGCAAGAAGAAACGGCATAAGTGTTTCCTCCCACCTGTGTACTGGGCATAAGTGTTTCCTCCCACCTGTGTACTGGGGCCTGTGGCATTTCTGGCTGTGAACACTGGCATAGGTGACACCCATGCACATGGGCCTCTATATCCCTGTCTAGTCCCGGCCACCACAGGTGGCTGCGTGCAAGCGCCTTCATCCTGACTATGCCAGGATGGCCCTCATGGAGGGAAAACAAGATCCTGGACCTCAGCGAGGCAGGAATAACCACCCTGCTGTCCCACAGCAAGCAACTCTTAAAGGTGGATAAATCATGCCTCTTGAGCCAAAAATTCTGGAACTCAGGGCCCGGGCTTCTGTCAGGCCACCCCGATAGAACCCAGGAAAGCACACGAGTAAGTGTGGCATCAGTGGCGGTTTTAGCTGCCACATCCCTCGCGTTAAGTGGAGATTCAGGCAGCTCCTGAATAGACAGAAGATTAATGGCAGGAACGGGGTCAGCCTCAACTGTTGGTAGGGGTAGCCTACTGAGATCGTCTGCATGGCCCATTTCCTTACCAGGTTTGTGAATTAAAGAATAGTCATAGGCTGACAAAAAAATAGACCACCTTAACATTCTAGGGGAGATAATCTGGGGAGTTTGTTTACTGGTGGTAAACAATCCCAACAGCGGTTTATGGTCAGTGTAGACCGTGAAATGCCTGCCATATAAGAAATCATGGAATTTTTTAAC
>NW_015391904.1:43349-47752 GCF_001527695.2 Protobothrops mucrosquamatus | reverse complement strand
ACCTGCTCTTCTGAAACGCAGCAGCACAGCCCTCAATCTTTCTGCTAAATTTTGTATGGATTCTCCAGCAATGAGAACATCATCGAAATAAGGGCAGACTCCAGGAATGCCCCTTAGTGTGCTCTCCATGACGCTTTGGAATATGCCTGGTGCGACATTTACCCCAAATTGCAATCTTTTAACTCTGAATGCACCCCTGTGCGTTACAATTGTCTGTGCCTCAGCAGCTGCTTTATGAACAGGTAACTGTTGATACGCCTGAGCCAAGTCAAGCTTTGCAAAAATCTTCCCTCCTTTAAGTGAAGCCAGAATGTGACTGACTACTGGGACGGGGTATGCGTGCTGTTGTAATGTCTTATTAATAGTGCACTTATAATCAGCACATATACGGATGTCCCCGTTAGCCTTAAGAGGCGTGACTATTGGGGTTTCCCATGGACTTGAATCCACAGGCTCTAAAATGCCTTGTTGGATCAGCTTATCCAACTCAGCATCAATTTTTCCTTTTAAAGCAAAAGGCACTCTTCTAGCCTTTACCCTAATAGGCGTGATGTTGGGGTCAAGTCTCAATGAAACTGGAGGCCCCTTGTAGGATCCAAGCTGTGAACTAAACACATCCTTGCAGACTTCTGCTAGGCTTTGGGTTTGTAAACTGTGTAATCCCGTGACTTGAATTCCCAAGGCCTCAAACCAATCGAGCCCTATAAGACTCGTTCTGTTCCCCCCACAACCAACACATCTAGGGGACCCTCAAAACTCTTGTGTTGCACTGTAAGGGTGGCCTCCCCCTTTCACACACCTTAGAGTATTGGAAGTCTGTCAAAATTATATTGGAAGGCCTCAGTTTTGTCTGAAACCCACTGCTATTGCAGATCTTCCTGAATGTATGAAGGGAAATAATTGAAAGAGCGGACCCAGTGTCCAGCTCCATAACTAAAGGAATTCCTTGCAGTCTCACCTTAAGAGACAATTTCTTTTTGAGCGGTTTGTGTGTGCCTGTTCTACAAACACTTCTGCGTGACGCGCAGAAGCCCACCCTGTTTTGGCTGGGGACCTTGGTACCTTTCAGGTGCAATTCTTCTCGATGTTGTACCTTCTTTTGTCCTAGGCAAACGGCTGCTATGTGGCCTTGTCTTCCACACGCTCTGCAGACGGCTGAACTAAACTTGCAGTCGGCCCTCTTGTGGCGACCTCCACACCCGAAGCACTTGAGCCCAGTTGAAGCTTTGTCTTTGATTTCCTTTTTCTTCCTTTCAGTAGATGGGAAAAGATGATCCACCTCTTCTTCAGGATCTTCCTCAGCGTCTTCCTGCGCTTCTTCCAGGTGCACAGAAGCTTCTTCTGCACCATTCTTGTTAGGCCGCATGTGCCTGACTGCCCCGCCTGCCGCCTCTTCAGCTGTGACCTCTCTCACAGCATCTTGGAACGACAAGTCTTTTTTTGCAAAAAGTTTTTGTTGTAGGCCTCTATTCCTTAACCCACATACAAAACGGTCTCTGAGCCTCTCTTCTAAATCCTTATATTCACATGGTTTGGCTGCTCTTCTTAATGCTGAAATAAATTCTTCGGCTGATTCTCCTGCTTTCTGATCTCTCTGTTCAAAATTATGTCTCCAAGCAATTATAGACATCTCTGGTTGGAAATGTTCCCTCAGTAAATTCTTCAAGTCTATGTAATTTACAGACTCTAGAGGAGCAGGGGCTGCCAAGTTCTCTGAATCTCAAATACATCTTGACCACATACACACAGCAGGGTTGCAGCCTTTAAGCCATCTTCCCTAATTTGATTTACTCTAAAGTAAGTTTCTGCTCTTGCCACGTAAGTCTCCCACCTCTCTGGTCGACTTACATCAAATTCTGACAGCCTCCCAATCTTTGCCATCTTGCAATCTAATCAGGAAGAGGTCTCTCAGCCAGCTTACCTCCAGCAACGCTGTACTGGCAGGCCAAGTGCTGAGTCTTGACGCCTTCTTCCTTGCTCCAAGGACTCCTCAGGTAAGTCTTACAGCCTTTCTCCAGCTTGCAAGATGAATCCCACCTTCGTCGCCAGTGTTAAGTCCTTGGTTAGACAATGATGGAGAGGCAGACATGCTGTTGTAACAGGAACCTTCTTTATTTCTCCTCTGAACTCCTCAGACCAAAACGGAGGCTCGCAGGCCTCTTGCGACTCTCCCTACAGCAAGAGAAACTGTCCGGGTAAACTTGCTACTTCTTCCGCACTCTTGGTGCCTTGCGCATGCGCGCAGGCTGGCGCCATTTTGTCTGGCCCCGGGCAGCTTATAGCAGCCCGTTGCCATGACAACGTCCGAGCCTGCTGCCACAGGCTCAGGACACAACAGGCACATAATCGAATCAATCAAACAAACAGTAAATACACCATACTTTCTATATTGATTTTTTTTGACATTCTGTCTCATAGCCCCAACTCCAGTATGATATTCTACTGATGTAATGAGATTCATTCCACTGGGATTGACCAATATCACTCATGTCAGCAGAGGAGATCTGGTGTCCTCCCATCAGCCCAATTATTCCAGCTGGCAGGGTCCTGGAGGAGGGCCTTCTCTTCTGTTGCTTCTGCCCTCTGGAACACCTTACCACCTCCACCCAATGTGAGGTTTGTTCCAACCATCCTATCCTTTCATAAGGGTCAAAAGATGTGGCTTTTCCAGTCAGCTTGGAGCCCCAGTAGGATTAGCAGTGAAAGGGAGATGGTTGATTGAGTAATAATAGATCCTACCTCCCACCCATTCCACTCCCACCCTCCTCATGTGTCTTTGGTTTTAATGTTGTCTTAGCTTAGATAGGCGGCCAATAAATTTAACAAACAAACAAACAAACAAACAAACAAACAAACCTTCCATCCCAACCCCCCAAGTCTTTCATTTCATTCTTTTAAATCTTGTTTTTATTTGACATTCTTTATCATCTTGCCATAACCTTTCTATGCCTCATCTGAGTTCCTTCTTAACTGTTTTAGAAGCACATTACCAAGAGAATAAAAATAAGCACAAGTGGTAAGCAAGGTGTTAATTGCTGTCTCAGGAAAGAGTACACAATGAAGTGCAGATGTAGTAAGAAGGAAGGTCAGATCCTGTATCTCTGGCTGAAAAACCAGCAGCAAGAGTCACTAAGAGTCAGCTGACAAATAAATTTAATAAATTATTAACAAT
Organism: Protobothrops mucrosquamatus; assembly: GCF_001527695.2. Taxonomy (NCBI): domain Eukaryota; kingdom Metazoa; phylum Chordata; class Lepidosauria; order Squamata; family Viperidae; genus Protobothrops; species Protobothrops mucrosquamatus. The sequence goes on along the minus strand of NW_015391904.1, from coordinate 44,580 downwards.
ATTAAGCACAGGCAGATCAGGTGGCTAATGGGAATTGCACAGAGGACTATCTGATTAATGATTTTAATAATAAAAATATCTCTGCAGTAAATCAGTCCAGGATTAGATAGTTAACTACAAACAAAACAAACTTTAAGGAACAGATCTGTATGGTATACACAGAGCATAACCATGTCTACAGCAGAGAATGCCAGCCCATTCCTAGACTTATGATCCCTTATTATTATGGTTATGTTGAAACCACATAAAGCCACAGTTGTCTTTTGTATATAGCAGATTGTGTACCAGTAATTACTCACTATTCTAAAAATCACCAATGATTTTTCAGAACAACAGGTATTCCCTTTCCTATATCTGTGCATCTAATTTTTGACTCTTAAGTAAAAAAAAATGCATATGTCTCTGCTTCTACATTTTATTTCCACTGAATTTTTCTTATCTTTACACTGTTTTACATTTTATTTGACTCTTCTAAAATTTTAGGCATCCCATCCATTTCTGTATCAGTTAATTTGATAGATTTAATCCAGCCCTTAATTCAAGACATTTCTAAATATATTATGGCACCCAACATGATATATTATTTCAGTTTAATAAGCCATTACATTCATGATAATTAATTCATTATACAGATTTCATCATCACCTTTTCAACAACCTGCCCGATTGGGATTATCTTTTAAAAAATCATCTGCTTTATTGCTCTATTAATTGTCTTTGGTGAATAAACAATTAAAGCATTATCTCTCCATGATTCTTTTTTTGGAATGTGTTTCTGCCATAATAGATTTTTTAGATAAGGTTGTTGTTCATTCTTGAAGAAACCAAGTATTTGGAACAATATGTTCGAGAAAATAATCTCTATACAGGCAGAATTTAAAAAAAATGTAATAAAAAATACCTTCATAGATCTCTTGTGAATGGTAACAATTATTTCTTTGGCTCTTATTGCAGATTGGGATCCACTTGGTATATCATCATTCCCTCCTCCTTAATAGTCCCTATTATAAGGAGGAATATATAAGGTCACGTGTGAAGGATGGCTATGTTGGGGAAGGGAGGACCACCCAAAATAGCAATGGCAGCAGCAATAGCATCTAGACTTATATACTGCTTCACACTGCTTTACATCCCTTTCTATGCAGTTTACAGAGTCAGCATATTGCCCCCAACAATCTGGGTCCTCATTTTACCAACCTCGAGAAGATGAAAGGCTGAGTCAACCTTGAGCC
>NW_015391904.1:34727-38815 GCF_001527695.2 Protobothrops mucrosquamatus | reverse complement strand
CATAAGCACTTCTGCATATAGCATAATTTCTGAACCATTAACATATTGGCACTAGACCCCTCCCCAACATCTGCCTTGCATGTCTATAACTATAACTAGGAACTCATCCCCATTCAGATGTATTCAAATATGAAATTCTATCATCTGCTGTCTGACATGGGAAACAATCACACATTTTGTTTCTAAAGCAGTGGTTTTCAACCTTTTTAATGCCGCGACCCCCAACCGGTCGTAAGCCGAGGACTAAACCGGTCGTAAGTTGAGGACTACCCAACCGGTCATAAGTCGAGGACTTTCCCTGCCCGGGAGCACCACGCATGCGTTGTTCCGCCCCCTGCGCCGGCCGAGGCGTAGCTGGCAAGCGGCAGAGACGGAGCAGGCTGACCACCAGCTGGCCCAGCTCAAGGGAGGTAAGGCACCCGCCAGAAAAGGGGGATAAAAATGGCGGACAGCCTTGCTTAGCGACCCCCATGAAATGGTTGATCGACCCCAAATGGGGTCCCGACCCATAGGTTGAGAACCGCTGTTCTAAAGGAATATCTTGATTATGAGCCAAGGGTGTCAGCAATTCTTCTTTTCTGCAAGGCAGGCAGTATTGGAGGCAAACAATTCTGGCTCCACCACCAAAAAAACCAGAGTTTCCATGCTTTTTCTCCCCCAATCTCCTCCAAACGAGGAACAACCTGTTGCTTCTCCTGCCATGAACAATGTAGATGGTTGACTCCAGTGGTCGGATTCAAATATGTGAACAACCGATTCTCTGTGTGGACGCCGCTTCCGGAAGTCCGTTCTGGGCCTGGGCAAAAAAAAATTAGCTACCGGTTCTGCCAAACTGATGCGAACCGACTGAATCCCACCACTGGTTGACTCTGTGGGTAGCTCTTGGTTTGGAAAGGCAACTGAGACCAGAATTGCCTGTTATAATAGATGTGGTCATAAAGTGAAACATCATGTGACTGCAGCACCTAGAAATAACCGTTCTGGAAGTCACAGCTGCCATCACTAACTGAGCACCAAGAGGTTGCAGTTTAAGTGAATGCTTAGTTTGTCACAATTTATCTTGTGGTGTAAGAAGAAACAGTTGCATTGTATTATGAACCACACTGCCTCATTACTGCAATAAGATTCTTCTTAGTTTCCAAGAGTGTTGTGGACTCACTTTTATCAGAAAGTCCACTGAAAGGACACAGGGATAAAAACATAATTGTGGAGCCACGGAGAATACACAGAATGAAAGGAAAAGACAGGGAAGGGTCATTGAGGGTGTTGTGGCTTTTTATATCACTTTCTCTAAAACAGTAGAGGTACCTAAGTTTCATAGAATCATAGGAATGGTAGCATCTGGCCACAAAACAAATTAGGTCTAATGATGCTGCCGCTCACCTGAATCAGGAAAGTTGGCAAGGCCATTCTTGATACAGCCATTTCTGGTAATGAGCTTAAAGTAAGCAGTTTATCTTCTGTACAACAGCATAAATTGATCGAATCCTTCTGCTCCTTAAAGGAAATTTTGGAATGCAGAATGCATCCATTCTAATTTGACAACATGCACCATTTCAAACTTCTATTAAGTTTTTTTTTAAAAATAAAGCAGATCATGTTTTCTATGCCCTTAATTCAAATCCTGCTTTGTTCCATTTTTTGTTCTTAGAGCTTTGGAATATTTCAAGGAATCTAGTCCTATTTACTGAGGAGAGGCTGTGGTTTAACTGAACACTTGGTTTGTCAACAGTGTATGTTGTGGTGTGAGGAAAGAACAATTACACTATTTTTAAACCACACTGCCTCATTATTGCAATACATTTTTTATTGCAGCTTCCAGTTTCTCACCTCGATCACAAAGCCCACTGAAAGGACACAGAGATAAAAACATAACTGTGGATCCATGGAGAACACACAGAATGAAAGAAAGAATGATTCAATGCTATGCTCCAGCTGGTGAAGGAATAGAGTGTGAAGAATAGGCTCTGAGTGTCAGCATCTAGGGTACTGAATGAGAAGGGCTGAAGAAACAATGCAATTGAATTTCTTGCAGGAAACTAAATCTGGCAAGCCCACACATCTATAGAAATATAATTTATTACTTATTGTAAAAACGTGCTGTTCTTTCTTATGAGAAACTAGTTCTTATTCCAATTGGTATTTGAAACTCTGCATCTCTTCATATGAAAATTAATTCTGAAATTGACTTGGTCCACAAATACGATGTGACCTCTATTGACTGGAATGGTAGTTGGCAATCAAATTAGTTAGGAGAAACACAGAGACTTCCTTGTACAGAATATAAATGGATAGATGCCGTATAGAGGAGGAACTAAGCTTGTTTTCTCTTTCTCTCAGAGGCAGGACAAGAACCATTGAGTTGAAAATGCAAGGAATCTGATTCAGATGAAATATAAGAAAGGGTTTTCTGTTGACAAGAGCATATATCAGTGTAAATAGTGGTTACTTCAGTATGATTCTCTTCACAGGTTCTCCTTAGTCTGGGTGGACATTTGTCTGATATGCTTCAGCAGTTCCTGCTTTGAGCAGCAGCTCGAACTAGGTGACCTGATAGATCCTTTCCAACTCTGATTCTAGATAATAAAAAATATTCTCTCCAACTTTTCTACCGATTGGTGGGGAGAAGGGGAAGGTAGTTGAATACGCAGGTTCATGTTAGTGACTATGGACATGCAAATATTGTAAAGAAATAACAATAAGAAAATTGAAAACAACAAACCTGGAGGGAAATGAAAGATTGATTGATGGACACACTTCAGCAACAGACAATTCCATATCCAATTGTATCCAGAAAGGAGAGATTTCATCACCAAAGTAGTTAGGGCAATGATGGCGAACCTTTTAGAGACCGAGTGCCAAAACTGAAACCCCAAACCCACTTATGCATCATCGGGTGCCGGGTGGGTGTGGCCCATTGGNATGCTGCCGCTCACCTGAATCAGGAAAGTTGGCAAGGCCATTCTTGATACAGCAGTTTCTGGTAATGAGCTTAAAGTAAGCAGTTTATCTTCTGTACAACAGCATAAATTGATCGAATCCTTCTGCTCCTTAAAGGAAATTTTGGAATGCAGAATGCATCCATTCTAACTTGACAACATGCACCATTTCAAACTTCTATTAAGTTTTTTTTAAAAAATAAAGCAGATCATGTTTTCTATGCCCTTAATTCAAATCCTGCTTTGTTCCATTTTTTGTTCTTAGAGTTTTGGAATATTTCAAGGAATCTAGTCCTATTTACTGAGGAGAGGCTGTGGTTTAACTGAACACTTGGTTTGTCAACAGTGTATGTTGTGGTGTGAGGAAAGAACAATTACACTATTTTTAAACCACACTGCCTCATTATTGCAATACTTTTTTATTGCAGCTTCCAGTTTCTCACCTCGATCACAAAGCCCACTGAAAGGACACAGAGATAAAAACATAACTGTGGAGCCGTGGAGAACACACAGAAAGAAAGAAAGAATGATTCAATGCTATGCTCCAGCTGGTGAAGGAATAGAGTGTGAAGAATAGGCTCTGAGTGTCAGCATCTAGGGTACTGAATGAGAAGGGCTGAAGAAACAATGCAGTTTAATTTCTTGTAGGAAACTAAATCTGGCAAGCCCACACATCTATAGAAATATAATTTATTACTTATTGCAAAACCATGCTGTTCTTTCTTATGAGAAACTAGTTGTTGTTATTATTATTATTATTATTATTATTATTATTATTATTATTGTTGTTGTTGTTGTTGTTGTTGTTATTATTATTATTATTATTATTATATCACACATATATTGGCATGTATTACTAATATTATGTTAGTATATGTCAATAACAGGAGATAAGAATTAAACATTGGTTAATTGTATCATATAAATCAGGAGAATGTTTCTCATAGTAACATAAGCACTTCTGCATATAGCATAATTTCTGAACCATTAACATATTGGCACTAGACCCCTCCCCAACATCTGCCTTGCATGTCTATAACTATAACTAGGAACTCATCCCCATTCAGATGTATTCAAATATGAAATTCTATCATCTGCTGTCTGACATGGGAAACAATCACACATTTTGTTTCTAAAGCAGTGGTTTTC
>NW_015391904.1:29271-31509 GCF_001527695.2 Protobothrops mucrosquamatus | reverse complement strand
CTGGAGGGAAATGAAAGATTGATTGATGGACACACTTCAGCAACAGACAATTCCATATCCAATTGTATCCAGAAAGGAGAGATTTCATCACCAAAGTAGTTAGGGCAATGATGGCGAACCTTTTAGAGACCGAGTGCCAAAACTGAAACCCCAAACCCACTTATGCATCATCGGGTGCCGGGTGGGTGTGGCCCATTGGGTGGGTGTGGCTGCGGTGGTAACGGTAGACTGGGTGGGTCTAAATAGTTCAATCAATCAATTCCAACTTTGCAATATTTTTTTTTCCCTGCGAGAAGTTGAAATTGACTGATTGAACCTTTTTTTGGGGGGGCACACGGCGGCAGAGGCCTAAAGCGAAAAGGTTTTATAAAACCCAGCTGAAGGCCTAGGACTGGGGTAACGGCACGCGTGCCCACAGAGAGGGCTCTGAGTGCCGCCTCTGGCACCCATGCCATTTCTTCGCCACCACTGAGTTACGGTATGCATATATAGCCTGGAAGGACAGGAGAAAGCTTTGAGGCCTCAACTTCAGCATCTACTTCTGCAAAGAGTCCAAGAGTAATTGTTTTTATGACTGTTTGCTGCCCAGAGTCACTGGTTTGAGATGGGCAGCTATACAAAAAACAATGAAATATGCAATGAAATAAGACAGAGAATTGCTGACATATTGTGATTCAGGAAAAAGGAAAGAACAGGGAAAGAGTATTAAAGGAAGTGTTGCTCTTTATATAACGTTATATCACTTTTTTGAAAACATAAAACTGGAAGAATGTATGCTCCATAGAATCACTATGGATGGTAGCATCTGGCCAAAAATAAATATTAGATCTAATGACATGCTGCCTCTCACCTGAATCAAGAAAATTGGCAAAGGTATTCTATTTTTTTAAGGCTGCAAACATATCCATATTTAATTGGGGAAAAGTGCCATTGAACTCAACGGGACTTTATTTTTAGGAAGATACGCTTGGGACTACAATGTACAAAATGTCTTTGGATAGATTGTAGGCCTGTTCACCTACTTTTGTTAAACTTCAGCTTGATTAAACAATTGATTGAATAGTCTGCAATTGTCTGGCTTTACTTAGTACAGAAAGCCATTGATGAAGATCAGTGACTGCCCCAAATGTTGATCATAACATTTTAAATTTTTGTAGTAATCCAGCATCTCTGAGGTTTTCAAGTTAGGGGCAATTTTGTTGTATTCCACATTAGGTTTAGCTCTGTTTTCCAATAGTTGACCTGGGTTATTTTTGTGTCTGTATATATATTTTAAGCAAGCTCCTTTATCTGGAGTCAAAGGTATTCTTGATATAGTAATTTCTGGTAATGAGCTTAAAGTAAGCAGTTCATTTTCTGTACAGTAGTGTAAATTGACTAAATACTTCTGCTCCTTAAAGTAACTTTTGGAACGCAGAATTCTTCTATTCTAACTTGGCAACATGCTTCATTTTATGTCTTCTAAGTGTTTTAAAAGAAAATAAAGGATATCATGATTTCCATGAACCTTTTAATTCAGATCTATCTTGGTTCCATTTTTTGTTCATAGAAATTTGGAATATTAGAGAAATTCAGATAGTTTCTTAGCTGAACTCTTAGTTTGTCAACAATGCATTTGTGGTGTAAGGAAGAACAATTGTGCTATTTTTAAACCACACTGCCTCATTACTGCAATAAGACTTTTCTTAAATTGTAACTTCCAATTTTGTGCGCTCGCTTTTATCACAAAGTCTGAAAGAACACAGAGTTTAAAACATAACCGTTAAGCAACAGATAACACAACGAATTCTATGGCGTCCAGTTGGTGAAAGGGTAGAATTGGAAGAAAAAGCTGTGTCAACATCTAGCATTCTGAAGGAGAGAGAGAGCAGCTAAAAGAAGAATCCAGCATAGACCACCTTCTAGTCCCCCCCCCATTGTTTACGGATAGATTGAATATTTTGTAGGAAGTTAAATCTGGCAGGTCTGCATATCTATAAAAATCTAATTTATTATACAGACTATAATACAGAACAATAAAGTTGGAAGACACCTTGAACGTCCTCTAGTTGAACATCCTGCTCAAGCAGAAGACCCTATACTGTTCTGGATAAATGGCTGCCCAATCTCTTCTTAAAAACCTCAAGTGAGGGAGCACCCACAACTTCTGGAGGCAAGCTGTTCCACTGGTTAATTGTCCTCACTGTCAGGAAATCTCTTAGTTCTAGGTTGGATCTCTCCTTGATAAGTTTCTATCCA
>NW_015391904.1:23794-26034 GCF_001527695.2 Protobothrops mucrosquamatus | reverse complement strand
ACCCCTGAGGCACCCCACAAGTTAGGGGCCTAGGAGTCGACCTCTGTCCCCCTGCCAATACAGACTGCGTACGGTCGGTGAGGAAGGAGGAGAACCACTGCATAACAGTGCCTCCCACTCCTAACTCACCGAGACGCCGCAGCATGATACCATGGTCCACAGTATCAAAAGCCGCTGAGAGGTCCAAAAGCACAAGGACGGAGGAATAACCCCTGTCCCGGGCCCTCCAGAGATCATGTTTTCTATGCCCTTAATTCAAATCCTGCTTTGTTCCATTTTTTGTTCTTAGAGCTTTGGAATATTTCAAGGAATCCAGTCCTATTTACTGAGGAGAGGCTGTGGTTTAACTGAACACTTGGTTTGTCAACAGTGTATGTTGTGGTGTGAGGAAAGAACAATTACACTATTTTTAAACCACACTGCCTCATTATTGCAATACATTTTTTATTGCAGCTTCCAGTTACTCACCTCAATCACAAAGCCCACTGAAAGGACACAGAGATAAAAACATAACTGTGGAGCCACGGAGAACACACAGAATGAAAGAAAGAATGATTCAATGCTATGCTCCAGCTGGTGAAGGAATAGAGTGTGAAGAATAGGCTCTGAGTGTCAGCATCTAGGGTACTGAATGAGAAGGGCTGAAGAAACAATGCAGTTAAATTTCTTGTAGGAAACTAAATCTGGCAAGCCCACACATCTATAGAAATATAATTTATTACTTATTGTAAAAACGTGCTGTTCTTTCTTATGAGAAACTAGTTCTTATTCCAATTGGTATTTGAAACTCTGCATCTCTTCATATGAAAATTAATTCTGAAATTGACTTGGTCCACAAATACGATGTGATCTCTATTGACTGGAATGGTAGTTGGCAATCAAATTAGTTAGGAGAAACACAGAGACTTCCTTGTACAGAATATAAATGGATAGATGCTGTATAGAGGAGGAACTAAGCTTGTTTTCTCTTTCTCTCAGAGGCAGGACCAGAACCATTGAGTTGAAAATTCAAGGAATCTGATTCAGATGAAATATAAGAAAGGGTTTTCTGTTGGCAAGAGCATATATGAGTGTAACAGTGGTTACTTCAGTATGATTCTCTTCACAGGTTCTCCTTAGTCTGGGTGGACGTTTGTCTGATATGCTTCAGCAGTTCCTGCTTTGAGCAGCAGCTCGAACTAGGTGACCTGATAGATCCTTTCCAACTCTGATTCTAGATAATAAAAAAATATTCTCTCCAACTTTTCTACCGATTGGTGGGGAGAAGGGGAAGGTAGTTGAATACGCAGGTTCATGTTAGTGACTATGGACATGCAAATATTGTAAAGAAATAACAATAAGAAAATTGAAAACAACAAACCTGGAGGGAAATGGATGATTGATTGATGGACACACTTCAGCAACAGACAATTCCATATCCAATTGTATCCAGAAAGGAGAGATTTCATCACCAAAGTAGTTAAGGCAATGATGGCGAACCTTTTAGAGACCGAGTGCCAAAACTGCAACCCCAAACCCACTTATGCATCATCGGGTGCCGGGTGGGTGTGGCCCATTGGCTGGGTGTGGCCCATTGGCTGGGTGTGGCTGCGGTGGTAACGGTAGACTGGGTGGGTCTAAATAGTTCAATCAATCAATTCCAACTTTGCAATATTTTTTTTTCCCTGCGAGAAGTTGAAATTGACTGATTGAACCTTTTGGGGGGGGGGGCACACGGCGGCGGAGGCCTAAAGCGAAAAGGTTTTATAAAACCCAGCTGAAGGCCTAGGACTGGGGTAACGGCACGCATGCCCACAGAGAGGGCTCTGAGTGCCGCCTCTGGCACCCGTGCCATAGCTTCGCCACCACTGAGTTACGGTATGCATATATAGCCTGGAAGGACAGGAGAAAGCTTTGAGGCCTCAACTTTAGCATCTACTGCTGCAAAGAGTCCAAGAGTAATTGTTTTTATGACTGTTTACTGCCCAGAGTCACTGGTTTGAGATGGGCAGCTATACAAAAAACAATGAAATATGCAATGAAATAAGACAGAGAATTGCTAACATATTGTGATTCAGGAAAAAGGAAAGAACAGGGAAAGAGCATTAAAGGAAGTGTTGCTCTTTATATAACGTTATATCACTTTTTTGAAAACATAAAACTGGAAGAATGTATGCTCTATAGAATCACTATGGATGGTAGCATCTGGCCAAAAATAAATATTAGATCTAATGACATGCTGCCTCTCACCTGAATCAAGA
>NW_015391904.1:18898-21097 GCF_001527695.2 Protobothrops mucrosquamatus | reverse complement strand
CATGTATTACTAATATTATGTTAGTATATGTCAATAACAGGAGATAAGAATTAAACATTGGTTAATGATATCATATAAATCAGGAGAATGTTTCTCATAGTAGCATAAGCACTTCTGCATATAGCATAATTTCTGAACCATTAACATATTGGCACTAGAACCCTCCCCAACATCTGCCTTGCATGTCTATAACTATAACTAGGAACTCATCCCCATTCAGATGTATTCAAATATGAAATTCTATCATCTGGTGTCTGACATGGGAAACAATCACACATTTTGTTTCTAAAGGAATATCTTGATTATGAGCCAAGGGTGTCAGCACTTCTTCTTTTCTGCAAGGCAGGCAGTATTGGAGGCAAACAATTCTGGCTCCACCACCAAAAAACCCCAGAGTTTCCATGCTTTTTCTCCCCCAATCTCCTCCAAACGAGGAACAACCTGTTGCTTCTCCTGCCATGAACAATGTAGATGGTTGACTCCAGTGGTCGGATTCAAATATGTGAACAACCGGTTCTCTATGTGGACGCCGCTTCCGGAAGTCCGTTCTGGGCCTGGGCAACAAAAAATTAGCTGCCGAACTGATGCGAACCGGCTGAATCCCACCACTAGTTGACTCTGTGGGTAGCTCTTGGTTTGGAAAGGCAACTGAGACCAGAATTGCCTGTTATAATAGATGTGGTCATAAAGTGAAACATCATGTGACTGCAGCACCTAGAAATAACCGTTCTGGAAGTCACAGCTGCCATCACTAACTGAGCACCAAGAGGTTGCGGTTTAAGTGAATGCTTAGTTTGTCACAATTTATCTTGTGGTGTAAGAAGAAACAGTTGCATTGTATTATGAACCACACTGCCTCATTACTGCAATAAGATTCTTCTTAGTTTCCAAGAGTGTTGTGGACTCACTTTTATCACAAAGGACACAGGGATAAAAACATAACTGTGAAGCCACAGAGAATACACAGAATGAAAGGAAAAGACAGGGAAGGGTTACTGAGGGTATTGTGGCTTTTTATATCACTTTTTCTAAAAAAATAGAGGTACTTAAGTTTCATAGAATCATAGGATTGGTAGCATCTGGCTACAAAAACAAATTAGGTCTAATGATGCTGCCGCTCACCTGAATCAGGAAAGTTGGCAAGGCCATTCTTGATACAGCCATTTCTGGTAATGAGCTTAAAGACATTTTCATGTATATTAAGTTTTTAAAAAGAAAATAAAGCAGATCATATTTTCTATGCCCTTAATTCAAATCCTGCTTTGTTCCATTTTTTGTTCTTAGAGCTTTGGAATATTTCAAGGAATCCAGTCCTATTTACTGAGGAGAGGCTGTGGTTTAACTGAACACTTGGTTTGTCAACAGTGTATGTTGTGGTTGAGGAAAGAACAATTACACTATGTTTAAACCACACTGCCTCATTATTGCAATACATTTTTTATTGCAGCTTCCAGTTTCTCACCTCAATCACAAAGCCCACTGAAAGGACACAGAGATAAAAACATAACTGTGGAGCCATGGAGAACACACAGAAAGAAAGAAAGAAAGAATGATTCAATGCTATGCTCCAGCTTGTGAAGGAATAGAGTGTGAAGAATAGGCTCTGAGTGTCAGCAACTAGGGTACTGAATGAGAAGGGCTGAAGAAACAATGCAGCCTAGACCATATTTTAGCATCCTCCCACCAGCCCCCCCTTATTTTGTAGGCATCAGTTGAATTTCTTGTAGGAAACTAAACCTGGCAAGCCCACACATCTATAGAAATAAAATTTATTACTTATTGTAAAAACATGCTGTTCTTTCTTATGAGAAACTAGTTCTTATTCCAATTGGTATTTGAAACTCTGCATCTCTTCATATGAAAATTAATTCTGAAATTGACTTGGTCCACAAACAGATTTGGCAATTGTCCACATATGAAGCCCTTCCCAAGGACCTGTGAAAAACAGATATCGATGTCTGTTGTAAGCTGTTCCGAGTAAAGTTGCCTTTTGCAATTGGCCAATGGTGATTTTGTCAATGTGGTGCTCTATTTGCTCTGGGATGGCACCCAAGGGACCTATTATTTGCTTTCTTTTCCCAGAGAGGTTCTATTTCTATTTGCAAGTCTTTGTATTTTGTTATTGTTATGTACTGGGCTTGATTAAAAGCAGGTGCAGGGAGCTGCACCAGAACAGTCAGCAGACCACGTGGTCTGCCC
>NW_015391904.1:12085-16160 GCF_001527695.2 Protobothrops mucrosquamatus | reverse complement strand
TTGCTGCTGGCCCCACCCCGGTTGTTGGTCCCATGGCTGCTGGGCTCCCTGCTGTTGATGTGGTGCCCCCAGTTGCAGTTGGCCCCTTCCTGCCTGCCAATCCCATGGTTGGTGGGCTCTCTGCTGCTGGGCAGTGGAGGCTGGTAGTGCCCCCTGCTGCTGCAGGCCTCCCAATGGTGACTGTGCAAGTGGGGTTTGTGGTGGTGTATTCTGCTGTTGGACTGCAGGGGGTGGTGATGCCCTCTGCTGTTGTAGGCCCCTCAATGATTGCTGGACATGCTGGGCCTCCCCCATCTGCAAGCTGACTGGCTGTAGTTCTGGCTGTTGCCTCACTTCAAGCTGCCGTAAGGCCTCTATCAGCTGTGGTAAGCTCAGTTGGTGCTGATTAAGCTACACTGCCCATTGCTGGAAAGGCCTCAATTTGGGATTCCCTCCGTCTTCAGGACTGTGACTCACCATTTCTTCTGGCGAGGCTGTGTGGCTTTCTCCAGAGCCTTCCCTCGGCTTATCGCAGTCTGGCCTCGCTCCCAGCTGGGAATTCTGCCAGATTCCTCTCTCCCCCAGCTTGTCGGCTGTCGCTCCCACCCCCCCCGGGAAACTGCAGCAGCCAGGAGGAGGCTGGTCTCAGACAATTTCTTCTCCTTCATGTCAAAACTTCCCCGAATCTTTACCAGTACCTCTCAAACTTCGAGGCAGTGGATGGGGTTCGGGACCCCAGATAGTTTTAGAATGAGATTGGACCTAAACATGATGTCATGTGTCTGATTAACGAAACACTTAAAAGGACTTTCAGGCATATTTTCTCCTAAAAACATTTATTAAGGTTATAGAGACGTCAGAACTGCATGGAGGAAATGCTTAGGTCTGCTTCTCTTCCGTTACACATATACATTCCAAGCATTTCCCTCTCCCTTATTTTGGGGTCATGGTTCACATCTTCCAATCAACTTGGAAGATGTGATTTACTTCCGGTTTCTTTCTCCCGGGCTATCCTTATGCTCCTCCCTCTTTCCCAGTTGCTGGTTTAACTATATAATTACCAGAAAGTTCTGCACATTGTCAAAGCAAGAATATACAGTATTTGCAGCGTTTATTCTGTATAACTAGAGAAGAAGGCATTACTACATTTAGCCCTGTCCCTCTCCTTGAGCAAACAAATTAATGTTTAAATTGATTCTTGTTCTTGTTAATATTTATTTTAAAAGATATGATATTCTACCATAGATGGATTTTGTAAAACTTTCAAGCAGAATATGTTACCTGTTCTTGGCACCACAGCAGAGTAAGTAACCCTCTAGATCAGGGTTCCCCAACCTTTCCCGTTCGGTGTCCCATAGGGAAAGGGAGGAGCAGGAGGTTCTAGTCCCACCAGCAAAAAAACAGAGTTTCCCTACTTTGCCTTCCCCAATCTCTTTTAAATGAAGAGCAGCCAGTTGCTTCTCCTGTCATGAACAATGTAGTTGGTTGACTCTATGGGTAGTACTTGGTTTGTGATGGCAACTGAGATGAGAATTGCCTGTTCTGATTGACATAGTCATACAGTGAGATGTTGTGTGACTACAACACCTAGAAATGACAGTTCTGGCAGTCACAGTTGCCATCATTAAGGAAACTCCAGAAAAGAAATAATATAGTCCCAACAACCAACCCCTATGAGCCCTCCTAGTCTCCATTCCACTACCGAGTACCTAAGCAGATATGTTTTCTTTTTCTTTCAAAGGCTGACTGCTCAATTCCAAACACAGCCATTTCCCCTCAGTCCTTTTTTTTTGTAACAGAGAAATGTAGAACAGGGGCAGAGCGGCCTCGTTAAAAATACTTTTTCCCATAGCGTTATTGTTTGGGGTATCCAAAGTCCATCTTCACTAAGGAATATCTATCCCACAGTGTCTCTGATGGCAGGACTTATGCCAATAATTGTTATTTCTGCAATGCATATATGTAAGTACATGTTGTACTGTCTGCAAAAGGAGAAGAAACATTTCTATAGGGAGCCCTGGATTTTTATTCTTCAAAACAGAAGTGCGCGAACNCTCTTGTGAATGGTAACAATTATTTCTTTGTCTCTTATTGCAGATTGGGGTCCACTTGATGTACCATTGCTCCCTTCCCATTAATAGAATCCCTATTAGAAGGAGTAAATAGTCACCTATGAGGAATGGCTAAGTTGGGGAAGGAAGGACTACCCAGAAGCAGAGAGGACACATGTTCCTGTGCCATCCTGTCTTACAGTGGAAGGAGCTACCATTTGGAAACTTAATAACAAATAATCATTTTGTCACAATTTATACTAATTATGCTGTCTGAGTCATTAAAAAGAAGAATGGATTACTGTTATAAAGTGAATAACTTGTCATTCACTTTCTAACTTTACTCAATTCTCCAATGCCCCAAACAAGCATTTGCCCTCTCAAGTTCCCATCCCACTGTGCGTTCAATGACAAAAAGTACAGCGATGTTTTTTTTCCTGCAAGACCTATTTGTAAGTATAAGATTTACTCTGTATAGCTTAAGAAGGAAGCATTACTATAGGTAGCTCTGTCCTTCTCCTTGAACAAACAAATTAATGTTTAAATTGAATATTGTCCTTGTGAATATTTACTCAGAAAAGTATGATATTCTATCATAGATGGATTTTGTAGGACTCCCAAGCAGAACTTTTTACCTATTTTAGATGCCACAACAGAGAAGGTATGCTTCAAGAATCCCTCTAGATGACCATGTTTAATGGTGAAGCCTCAGAGTGTTCCCACTATGCCCGTTCTAACTAGATGGGGGGGGGATTTGAGACAGGCAATTTTTCAATTATCTTTTCAATTACCTTTCCATGTTAACTCTTTTGAAATAAACACATCAATTTCATTTTACATATTTTATTATTTAATTTTAAAATACACGAGAAATTCATTAATAATCACATACGTATTTGTATTTATTACTAATATTATATGTTAGTATATGTAAGTAATAGGAGGCAAGAATTAAACATTGGTTATTGATATCACATAAATCAGGAGAATGTTTCTCATAATAGCATAAGCACTTCTGCATATAGTATAATCCCCAAACCACTAACATATTGGAATTAGAACCTTCCCCAACACCTGGTTTGTAATGGCAATTAAGACCACAATTGCCCATTCTAATTGATGTGGTCATACGGTGAGACATCATGTGACTACAGCACCTGGTAATGGCAGTTCTGGCAGTCACAATTGCCATCATTAAGTGAGGACCAAGAAGGAATTCCAAAAAAGGAGTAATATAGTTCCCACAACCAACTTCTACAATCACCCCTAGTCTCCATTTCACTATCTAGTACCTACACAGATATTTTTTCTTCCTTCAAAGGCTAATTGCTCAATTACCAACACAGCCATTTCCTCCTCCCTCTTTTTTTTTGTAGCAGAGAAATTTAAAATAGGGGCAGAACGGCCTCCTGAAATGGTGGAAACTGCATGGCACTGTACTACAAGCAGCACCGTTTTTGAAATGAAGGCAAGGAATTGTGGTGGCTCTGAAATGGCACCTACTTCTCGGATGATATTGCACAGCCTTCGGGCCTGGGAAATAGGTTACCCAAGGGTCCATCATTTTCTATATGTTCCTTCCTGTTTAACCTGGCGCAGCAGGACCTCTTGGTCTTGTAAGCCAAGGAATGTCAGCTGGCAGGGACCAGGAGGCTTGTCTTTTCTCCCTTAGGGCCTGCCTTCTAGAATAACCTCCTTCCTGAGATGAGGATGGAGCTGACCCTGCTGGCCTTCGGGAAGGCCTTGAAGTCCTGACTACATACCTGGGCCTGAGGTCCTGAATGTGTGAAGAGCCCATTTCCTGGTTATGCTGACAATGATGGATTGTAATAAATTTCTGCTGACTTTTGTGGTTAATTTCTTTTCTTAAATGTGTCTTAATTGTTCTTATGATAGTTTGCTGTCGAAGGTCACTGGTTTGAGGTGGGCAGATATACAAAAACAATGAAAAATGAAATAAGACAGAGAATTGCTGGGATATTGTGATTCTGGATAAAGGAAGGAAAAGGTCATTGCAGGTGGTGCTTCTCTTTCTATCACGTTCT
>NW_015391904.1:7065-8784 GCF_001527695.2 Protobothrops mucrosquamatus | reverse complement strand
CTGGCCACATAAGATTATGTCTTAAGAATAAATGCATACAACATCAGAACTGAGAAGACAGCAACAGACAGCAAGTGCTATTTCTGCAAAGAAGCTGAAGAAACAGTGGACCATCTAGTTAGCTGCTGCCCAGACTGACTACAAACAATGGCACGAAAAAGTAGCAACAATGGTGCATTGACAGAGCTGCAAGAAATACTATTTGCTTACAAGCAGCAATTGGTGGAACCACAAAATAGACAAAATAATAGACAATGAAGAAGCTAAAGTGCTCTGGTACTTGAGAATTCAAGCAGACAAATACCTGCCACATAACACCTCAGACTTAACAATTGTTGATAAAAAAGACTAAAAAGTCTGGATAGTGGACTCTGCAGTACCTGTAAACAACAGAATAGAAGAGAAAGAACTTGAAAAAATAACAAAATATAAAGACCTGCAAATAGAAGTAGAATGACTATCACACACACACACACGAAGAAAGATAGAACCAATAGTAATATGCACTTTGGGTGCCATCCCAAAATATCTGGAGCACCACTTGAATACCATTGGCATGGACAAAATCACCATCAGTCAGTTGCAAAAGGCAGTCAGTTGAAACAGCTTTTATCCTCTGACAATACCTTTAGCACCATAAATAACAACATCTACCCAACCCAGATTCTTGGGAAGGATTCAATAGGCAGATAAAAATGCCAAATCCAGTCTGAACATCTGGTTGACTGTGTGACAAACCATGTAATAATAAAATAAGTACATAAAATGTATGTTGATATATATACATTTGAAGGGTTGCAAGTGATAAGTTAAGGAAGAATCCTCAAATCTTGTAATATCATAAACTTTAAATGATCAATGAATTTATGTATTCATTTACGAATTATACTCAAATTCATAATTCTATGATTCATTTACCGAAATAGTAAATCAATCCACTGATTGGCTTATGGTTTGGTAGATGGCTAGATGCGCAGGTTTAACAATTTCCCTAAAACTAGTTTAGGGAGTCACTTAAGGGAGATTGGCACTTACAGGCCTGATCAACTTTAGAAACAGATAAATCTACCCTTTAGATTGGTCAAAATTTTTCCCAAGAATTGTGATACCCACACCCCCAGTCTGTAATACTGGGATGAAGGAATTTCCAATGATATAGTTCACCCTACATGAGTAGTTTCTTCTTTTGGTTTACCTAATATGGAACCCACTGAGACAGGGATTTTCTATGGAAGCAAGCTTGAGTATGTATGTGGATTATGGGTTCCCCCCCCCTAAAGAGCATATATTACTATGTATGTGTATATGTATCCCCAAAGCAAAACTTTCAAGAAAAAAAAAGTTGCAATACAAATTCTGACTCACCTGAAAACAAGAACACCACAATCAGTGTGAGCAGCAGAAAGCCTCTAGATTTCATCATTGTCTTAGTAGGCTTGATTGTGGTAACATTCTTTTGACCAACCGATGCTGAAGGTCAGTGCTCAAAACTCTTCCTTCTCTTACCTAGGTATTTATATATATCTCTGTACCTTGGTGATATAACCTCTCCCTTCTTGCAGATGAAATTCCATGTTAAGTAAGATGGGCTGTGTAATGTGTACTTGTGTAATGAGATGTACTGATTTGAAATTTCCTTTTTTGTGCAGGGTTCAGAATGTAAGAAATGTATGGTAATTAGTATGTCCACAAGCAATAAATAAAAATAAATTGTTTTCT
>NW_015391904.1:0-3970 GCF_001527695.2 Protobothrops mucrosquamatus | reverse complement strand
TCTCCCTCCTTCTTTCTCTCTCTCTCTCTCCCTGTCTCCCTCTTTCTCTCTCCCTTTCTCCCTCTCCTCTTTCTCTCTCTCCCTCTCTCTATTTCTCTTTCCCTCTTTCTCTCCCTCTATTTCTCTCTCCCTCTCAAAGATCCTTAAAATCCTTAAAGGTTATGCTTGGGCGGAAGACTTTTTCTTTTACAGATGGGGCAGGTGGGCCTGACATTTGCGCGCAGGCAGGACCTCGCCCGCCAAGCCACCGCTTCCCCATCGCCCTCCACGCCAGCCGTCTCCGTCTCCAGACCTCCCAGCTGATGGGCGCAGGTCCGGGGGTCACCAGCTGACGGGCGCAGGAGTTCGGCGCTGCAGCGGCCCCTTCGCCCTCCACACCAGCCAAAGCATTGCCTGACGTTCCAGCTGACGGGCGCAGGTCCGGGGGTCACCAGCTGATGGGCGCAGGAGGTAGGCGCCGCCGCGGCCTCCCAGCCGCTTGCTTCTTGCGCCCATCAGCTGGCGACCCCCGGACCTGCGCCCGTCAGCTGGAACATCAGGCAACGCTTTGGCCGGTGCGGAGGGTGAAGGAGAGGCCGCTGCAGTGCCAAACTCCTGCGCCTGTCAGCTGGCGACCCCCGGACCTGCGCCTGTCAGCTGGGAGGTCTGGAGACGGAGACGGCTGCCGTGGAGGGCGATGGGGAAGCGGTGGCTCGGCGGGCGGGGTCCTGCCTGCGTGCGAATGTCAGGCCCACCCGCCCCATCTGTAAAAGAAAAAGTCTTCCGCCCAAACATAACGCCAGCAGTTCTGTGCCACAGAGGCTTGAGACACGGAGGCGCGAGACGCGGAGCGGTGCGGTGCGGTGGGAGGCGGCAGGGTGGGGGGAGGGGTTACCTGCATCCTGCCAGCTGAACTCTGGAAGCCTGCCTGAATACCCGTATTTTCCAGCGTATAAGACGACTGGGCGTATAAGACGACCCCCAACTTTTGAGAAGATTTTCAGGGTTTAGAAAGTGGTCTTATACGCCGGAAAAAACGGTAATCAAGGAGAGAAGCAACCAGGAGTTAAGGAGAAACTTCCTAACAGTGAGAACAATTAAGCAGTGGAACAGCTTGCCTTCAGATGCTGTGGGTTCATCATCATTCGAGGTTTTTAAGAAGAGACTGGACAGTCACTTGTCTGAAATGATATAGGGACTCTTGCTTGAGCAGGGGGTTCGACTAGAAGACCTCCAAGGTCCCTTCCAGCTCTTTTCTGATTAATAATTAAGATGTGCAGATGTAGCTTGCAAGCCTGCATAATGTATGAAATGAGAAAAGGAAGAAAGAAGCAACCAAGTTTCATTCTCACATTCCCCTTCCCCACTCTCATGTGGCCAGAATCAAAGCAGACAACCCTGATTAGAATGGAGCAGAACATAAACCTAGACTAAGCCTAAAGTGATAAAACTTAACCTACTCCTCTTTTCAGCACACAAAAAAAACCTCTTCCTTACTTCTAGCAACCAATTCTTGGTTTCTTAAACACTGAAGCAGAATTTGTCAAGATATGTCAACTGCTGTTACATTTGCAATGTTATATTTAACAAGACGATAATATGTACAGAGAACAGTGCAGGGAAAGGACCATGGGACATTTTCACTTTCAATGTGGGCCTGCATTGTTGATGCATGAAATGGAGAATAGGTTGTTAGAGATTTAGAAAGAGAAATGGAAGATTTCACATTTTCTGCATACAATCTCTGTGACTATGTATGCATTTGTGCCCCTAATGTTATCCAACTTTAGAGATAAATATCATCAAAGGTGTATTCATTATGAGAAGGGGAATATGTGATTTAGGTCTCATGTCAGGAGATGATAGAGAAATCTCATATTTGAATATTTCTGAATGGGAAACAGTTCCTGCATAAAGATAATCCAAAACATTTACCTTGAGGGAATGTACTTTCTGCAGAAGTGCTTTTTTCTGTCATGAGGAAAAATTTCCTGATTTATGTGGTACCAGTAACCAACCTTTAATTATTGCCTCTTGCCAATAATATACAACAATATCAATACGTGGCAATATGTACCCAATTGCATATCTATGAAGTTATTGTGCATTTTAAAATGCAATAATAAAACTATAAACATATGCCAATGTGAGCCAATTTGGTGTAGTAGTAAAAGCACAAGCTAAAAAGTAGGAGACCATGAGTTCTAGGCCCACCCTAGACACAAAGTCATCTAATTGTTCTTGGTCAGTCACTGCTAGGAAAGGAGGCAAGGGCAAATTATTTTTGAAAAAATATGTGCAAAGAAAACTGTACAAATAAGTTGACGCAGTTGCAATGAGTCAACTTTGACTCAAAGGAACTAAAATTTAAAAAAAAATGCCCAGATATTTGTTTAAAAAGAAGATTCATGGAAAGATAATGCTTTGGGTTTTTTTATTGATAAGTCAGACTAAGACATTTAAGAGAGCAATGGAGCAGAAGCAGAGGAAAGAACAGATGTTTACATGGGGCTATTAATGAACAAGATGTCAAGGTTGTGGGATATTCTCTGGCAAATGTTCTTTAATCTTCTTCATATCCAATTTTTTTACATTTTCCAAAGTAGCTCAGCCAAAGTCTTCTATCACTAGAGCTGATGGGAAAACAGAGCCAAAAAAATAAAAATAAGAACCAATGGTGTGCATTCACCATCAGGGCCCAGCCAAGCAAAAAACTAGAATAATTAGCAATGTTACTTACAATCTCCTGAAAAAGGCAAATTGGCTATAGTTCTCCCTCTCCTTAAAATTAGTAAAATTGACACCACTACATAATCTATCTGGGACAGACAATGTTTTCTGATTGAATTTTGTAGCCTACTTTAAAGGAGGATCAGTTTCACATTTATTTTATTAAAACCTAGAAATCCAGGGCTGACTATACAAATACCTTCTTTTCCAGCTGTATAGAGTGAACCATATACTTACATATACGCATTGCAGAAGTTACATTTGTTGCTATAGGTTTTGCCATCAGAGCCACAGTGGGCTAGATACTCCTCGGTGCACCTTTTTTGTGGGTAGTCCTTACAATAACTCTACAGGAAGAAGCAAAATATTCATTTCACAGTGTTAAGACCACTGATAAGTTGAATAACCTGGGCTAAACTGATTATCTGTTATCTTATCTTGTCAAGTTGTAATTTGCTCTTCAGCAGAGTTAACTTTTGTTTTGGTTGATCCTCCTTGTCCCCATATAGGCCACCATGCATCAGCAATCCTGGAAAATGGATCTGGGTTTTTTAGGAATTATATCTTACAGTCTTTATATTGCTACGTAGATAAATTCTGCATGGATTGCAACATCTCTCCCAACATTAAATACATAATGGTGCGTATGTTTTTAATTGTGTGCTGTGCCCTTAAAGGGCTTGGGAGAGTAAGCAGCTTGGGAGAGGGAATGGAGAAAAGCAGAAGATCTGGCCTGATGAGAGAAAACTGCCTGAAAAATTGTTCTGAGTCTTATTGTATCTGAGGGTACAATACGTAGGCAATAAAAGTTGCGGTGGTGGGGAGGGACAGGCATGAGGTTATTATGCATCCATATTTTGGGATTCTACACAGGAACTTCATTTAATAACTAAAATGTGGTACTCACCCTTACATCGATTTTTATGGCAGCAATGTCTGAAAAAAAAACATAGTAATGAAAAAAAATGAAACAACTCCATATTATCTCCTATTTTTTATTTGTATGTGCCTTTCTCCCTTGTGCCAATTAAAATCCTTGATCAGATAAATAAAAAGAATAAGTTAACATAAAAATCCACTAAAAACCAACTGAATAGTACTAATAAAGTTGACAGGATTATCATTAGGCAGTTCAATATTGTTGATTTCTGAAGGAATTTTGCTTATGTTACACCTGAAAGGACCACTTTATTCCAACTATTGGAAATGCTGAACACTGGTATATACAACAGGGCTTCACCCCTCCCCAAAATAGAAGGTG
>NW_015391903.1:12977-21772 GCF_001527695.2 Protobothrops mucrosquamatus | reverse complement strand
ACTTTAAGACTGGTGGACTTCAACTCCCAGAATTCCTCAGCCAGCAAAGCTGGCTGAGGAATTCTGGGAGTTGAAGTCCACCAGTCTTAAAGTGGCCAACCCTGGGATAATGGATGAAAGGTTCAAATCTATAACTTTCCCATGGAGGGATGTTGAACGAACTGCAGTAACCTCCGGAGGAATTGCTCCTAGGATACTCGAGGGAGGAAGCTAATAGTTTGGCTGAACCCTCCGCTGTCCCTGCTTAAAAATCCTGGAAAACTGGGCGAGCGCCAGAAAACTGGAGGAGGAGGAAGAGGACAAACTGGAAGGGAGGATAAAAGAAATCTGGGGAAACTGCAAAACGTCAAAAAGGATCCCAGAGCAGCTGGTAAAGAATCCAGCTTGTAAACCTCTTGTAAACCTCCAGTCATCGCCTAGACTCCAGCAGGAGTTTGTCCAGATTAAAGGTTAAAATTTATAACTTTGCCTTCGGGCAAATAAATCCCTTCTTCCTTTGAGTTTTTTTTTTTTATCCCCCTGTAGCCTGTAACTTCCTTAATAAAGCACGTTTTTCCCCCCCCTTCCCAGTTTGGAACCGGTTCAGAGAAAGAGGACGGTGATGGTGAAAAGATGGTGAAAAGCGATTAAAGTGGATTAAAGCAGCTGCACACCTCGAGGGAGGATGTGGGATGGGGAGACGGGTTCTAAGAAACGGGGGTCCTGCTTTGCGGCAGGATGTGGAATTGCGGGTTTAAGTTCCGGGAAAGGCGGTTCTGATTGAAAGATGGGGGGGGGGAAATGCAGCTGGACAGGAGTGGGGGTCTTGAGACCCGTGGCGGGTCCTCTGGGGTGGAGGAGAGGCAGGACAGCCCTCAGGTAGTCCTTGACTTATAACGGTTCAGTTAGTGACCGTTCAAAGCCACAACGGCCCTGGGAAAAGGGACTTGTGATTGTTTCTCGCACAAACGTTGCAGTCTCCCCGAGGCTAAAACATACAAGGAATGGTTGCTGGAATTGGAATGTCTAGTTTAATGAAGAGAAGGACGAGGGGGGACATGATAGCAGCCTTCCAGTATCTCAGGGGCTGCCCCAAAGAAGAGGCAGTCAAGCTATTCTCCAAAGCGCCTGAAGGCAGGACAAGAAGCAAAGGGTGGAAACTAACCAAGGAGAGAAGCAACCAAGAACTAAGGAGAAACTTCCTGACAGTCAGAACAATTAACCAGTGGAACAGAAGTTGCCTTCAGAAATTGTGGGTGCTGGAGGTTTTTAAGAAGGGAGTGGACAGTCACTTGTTGGTTCTCCTGCTTGAGCAGGGGGCTGGACTAGAAGACCTCCAAGGTCCCTTCCAGCTCTATTCCATTCTAATCAAAGAGAGAAGCAACCTGGAATTAAGGAGAAACTTACTAACAGGGAGGACAATCAACCAGTGGAACAGCTTGCCACCAGAAATCGTGGGCGCTCCATCACTGGAAGTTTTTAAGAAGAGGCTAGACAGCCACTCGTTTGAAATGGTGTAGGGCTTCCTGCCTGAGCAGGGGGTTGGGCTAGAGGATCTCCAGGTGCCTTCCAGCTCTATTCTGAATTGTAAATTGTAAAATGGTAAAAAAATGGGGCTGGTGGGGGGAAATGGGGCTGTCAGCCAAAGCCGCCTCCATCCCAGGCTGGATCCTTCGATGGGAAGAAGGTTTTCCAAAGAAGCTTTCGGGAGGAGAGGAGCTGAGCTGTGGGGGCCGAAAGGCATCCGGCCGGTCAGCCGGGAGCAGGAAAGGAGCCCCTGTAATGCTTTTGATTGCATCCGTTTGGGGAAGGATGGCCGGGCGCAAGGTCAGGGCTTTGCCAGGGGGTCATCCAAGTCAAACAGTTTTTGAGAGACTACTAGACGGTCACTTGTCCGAGATGGTATAGGGCAGTGGTGGCGAACCTATGGCACGGGTGCCGGAGGCGGCACTCAGAGCCCTCTCTGCGGGCACACGCACCATCGCCCCAGTCCTGGGCCTTCAGCTGGGTTTTGTAAAACCTTTTCACTTTAGGCCTCCGCCGCCATGTACAAAAAAAAAGGTTCAATCAATCGGTCAATTTCAACTTCTCGCCGGGAAAAAAAAAGATTTTGCAAAGTTGGAATTAATGGATTGAACTTTTTAGTCCCACCCAGTCTGCCGTTACCACCGTAGCCACGCCCACCCAATGGGCCACATCCCCAATTGGCCACGCCCACCCAATGGGCCACACCCACCCAGCACCCGACGATGCATAAGTGGGTTTTGGGTTGCAGTTTGGGCACTCGGTCTCTAAAAGGTTCGCCATCACTGGAATAGGTTCTCCTGCTTGAGCAGGGGGCTGGACTGGAAGACCTCCAAGGTCCCTTCCAGCTCCGTTCTGTTCAACTGATCTGAAAAGGCTGGGTCAGTGGACTTGGTCTTAATAATAATAATAAAGTTGGAAGGGACCTTGGAGGTCATCTAGTCCAACCCCCTGCTCAGGCAGGAAACCTATACCATTTCGGACAAGTGGCTGTCCAGTCTCTTCTTAAAAACTTCCAGTGTTGGAGCATTCACCGCTTCTGGAGGCAGGTTGTTCCACTGGTTAATTGTTCTCACTGTCAGGAAGTTTCTCCTTAGTTCTAGGTTGCTTCTCTCCTTGATGAGTTTCCATCCATTGCTTCTTGTCCGGCCTTCAGGCGCTTTGGAGAATAGCTTGACTCCCTCTTCTTTGGGGTAGCCCCTGAGATACTGGAACACAGCTACCATCCAAGAAGCTTCTTCAGTTCTAATTTCAGCCCAGTCAGAACTGAAGAAGCTTCTTGGATGAGAAGCGAAAGGTTTTCAAGGAACAAAAAAAAAGAAGCTCTTTTTGGGGAAAGGAAAAAAAAAAAAGCACCTTTGGGTTGGGAAAACCTTCCTCAAAGGAAGAGGGAGCCAGAGGTCCCGGACATGGGTGGAGTTCCCTTTGCTGACCTTGTCCAAGTAGGGGCTGGACCCCCACCCTCCCCTCCTTGCTCTCGGGTGCCTAGATTTGGATCCCAGCCCTGAAGAAGCAGCAGATGGCTTTGTAATTTCAATTTCTCCTGGGAAGATAATGAGGACTCGAGATCCAGCCGGGCTCCGTTTGATCTGCTGCCAGGCCAGACGGGAGCTCAGTCGGGGTAGATCGGAAACGTTCCTGCTCCAGTTTGAGCGATCTGCTGGCACCCCAAGTCTGGGAGGGTGATCCCCCCTGTAATGGGGGAACTCATCGACACCCCCCCTCCCCATTACATGTCTGTATAGGGTTTCCTGCTTGAGCAGGGGGTTGGACTAGATGACCTCCAAGGTCCCTTCCAACTTTGTTATTGTTATTGTTGTTAATTATTATTATTATTATTATTATTATTATTATTATTTACAAAATACAGCAAGAAACTACAACTTCCTGCAATAACTCCAGCAATGTTACAAACAACTGCGCTACTCGGAACATCTTATATTTTAAGGAGATACCTGGTTGACACCTAGGATGCTGGTAGCAACCCGTGTCAACCCTCAGCGCCAGCCAATTTGAATGTTCAGTTGACTGAGGTTCATGTTTAATGAATAAAAGAAATAATAATAATAATAATAATAATAATAATAATAATAATAATAATAATAATAATTAATAATAATAATAATAATAATAATAATAATAATAATAATAACAATAATAATAATAATAATAATAAAGTTGGAAGGGACTGTGGAGGTCATCAACCCCCTGCTCAGGCAGAAAACCCTATACCATTTCGGACAAATGGCTGTCCAGTCTCTTCTTAAAAACTTTATTGTTGTTGTTGTTGTTATTGTTATTGTTACTGTCCAGCCACGGTCATCTCACCTTCCAGAGAGTAGCACACATTCAGAAGGAACTCATTGACACCCCCCCTCCCCATTACATGTCTGACATGGTATAGGGTTTCTTGCTGGAGCAGGGGGTTGGACTAGATGACCTCCGAGGTCCTTTCCGTTATTCTGTTGTTATAACCCTGCTTTCTTCAGAGAGGGAACCAGCTTCCCAAAGACTCTGGGATCCTGAATCCCGTTCCAGTTCAGTGACTTATGACCGTTTCTCACACTTAACGACCATTGCAGCGTCATCCGTGGTCACATGATCAAAATTCAGATGCTTGGCAGCTGACTTGTACTTACGACGGTCGCAGCGTTCCAAGGTCATGTGATTCCCCTTTTGGTGACCTTCCGAGAAGCAAAATCAATGGGCCATCCAGATTCACTGAACGGCATGACTAACTTAAGAACCGCAGTGATTCGTTTAGCGACTGTGCAAAGGGAAGTCGTAAAAATGGGGCAAAACCCCCAACATCTTGCTTAGCAATGGAAATGTTGGCTTCAGTTGGAGGGTCACAAGGTGAGAAATCCCAGTAACCAAGACAACAAACTATGATTGGAAACTGATCAAGGAGAGAAGCAGCCTGGAACTAAGGTGAAATTTCCTGACAGTGAGGACAATCAACCAGTGGAACTCCTTGCCTCCAGAAGTTGTGGGTGCCCCATCACTGGAGGCTTTTAAGAAGAGATTGGACAATCATTTGTCTGAAATTATATAGAGTCTCCTGCTTGAGCAAGGGTTGGACTAGAGGACCTTCGAGGTCCCTTCCACTCTATTATTCTGTTAATTAATGGAACAGCTTGCCACCAGAAGTCGTGAGTGCTCCAACACTGGAGGTTTTTCAAGAAGAGACTGGACAGTCATTTATCTGAAATGGCACAGGGTCTCCTGCCTGAGCAGGGGGCTGGACTAGAAGACCTCCAAGGTCCCTTCCAGCTCTATTATTATTATTATTATTATTATTATTATTATTATTATTGTTGTTGTTGTTGTTGTTGTTGTTGTTGTTGTTTTGTTGTTTTGTTGCTTTGTTGTTGTTTTGTTATTATTATTATTATTATTACTATTATTACTATTATTACTATTATTATTATTTTCTAACCCTGGCAGCATTTTGCTCTGAAACCTGCCCAGCTGAAGCAGGGAGGCCGAGTGAGGGAGCTCACAATACTTGGCGCTGGGCACCTCCTTCCCTTGCCAAGAGGGTCCCTGTGCCCTTGACCCACTCAGGAATTTGGGAGCGATGTGGGGCCGGCAATCAGGTGCCAAGATAAGAGGAGGGCCGTTCACCGGCAGCCGGGGCCTCGCTGGGCTCCAGAGACACAAACACGGGAGCCGAGATCGGGTCACAACAAAGAGGAGAACTGGCAAACAGCCCGCGAATCCTCCGGAGGGAAAGTGGGAAGGACAGCCTAGTGGGTAGAACAAACACTCAAATCCAGCCCGTGAGCTGTGTGAGTGCCCAAAGGAGGCAAATTAGCCTAATTGTGGTTACGTTGTTGTGTGAACGGGCAAAGGGTAAGCATAAACCTAACCATGGCCTGTTCGTGCCAAAGGCGAGTTGCATTGGCTTGCCTGGAGTAGAGTAGAGTAGAGTAGAGTAGAGTAGAATAGAATAGAATAGAATAGAATAGAATAGAATAGAATAGAGAATAGAAAATAAAGAATAGAACAGAATAAAGAATAGAATAGAGTAGAGTAGAGTAGAGTAGAGTAGAGTAGAGTAGAGTAGAATAGAATAGAATAGAGTAGAGTAGAGTAGAGTAGAGTAGAGTAGAGTAGAGTAGAGTAGAGTAGAGTAGAGTAGAATAGAATAGAATAGAATAGAGAATAGAAAATAAAGAATAGAACAGAATAAAGAATAGAATAGAGTAGAGTAGAGTAGAGTAGAGTAGAATAGAATAGAATAGAATAGAATAGAATAGAAAATAGAAAATAAAGAATAGAACAGAATAAAGAATAGAATAGAATAGAATAGAATAGAATAGAATAGAATAGAATAGAATAGAATAGAATAGAAGCTGGAAGGGACCTTGGAGGTCTTCTAGTCCAGCCCCCTGCTCAAGCAGGAGAACCTATACCATCTCAGACAAGTGACTGTATAGTCTCTTCTTAAAAGCCTCCAGTGATGGAATGCCCATGATTTCTGATGGCAAGCTGTTCCACTGGTTAATTGTCCTCATTGTTAGGAACTTTCTCCTTAATTCCATGTTGCTTCTCTCCTTGATCAGTTTCCAGCCATTGTTTCTCCTCCTGCCCTCTGGTGCTTTGGAGAATAACTTGACCCCCTCCTCTTCTTTGGGGCAGCCCCTCAGATACTGGACGCAAAGCTTCAGGATCAGAAGCGGGAAGCGGGGAGCCGGGCAAAAGGGAAGCGGTGGTAGCGCAACCCTTTGGGTGCCATCAGTGCAGCGTCCTTGGCTGGGTGGCTCCTATGCCCACCGTGGGCAAGGCAGAAAATGACCTTGATGCCCATCTCTTCTCCAAACTGACTTGGGGGAAAGAATAAAGACTTTAATGAAAGCCAGTTGGAGAGAGGCCAGCCTGGCTTCCGCTAAAGAGAGCGCCCCCCCCCGCCCCCAGCCTTGCCTCCTTCCCCAGTGGGCTGGGTGCCCTTCGGTGTCCCTCTGGCTGAAAATGGCTGCCCCCCCCCAGGGGACGGCTCTGAAATGTGGAAGTTTTTAACAAGAGACTGGACAACCATTTGCCTAAAATGGTCTAGGGTTTCCTGCCTGAGCAGGGGGTTGGACTAGATGACCTCCAAGGTCCCTTCCAAGTCTGTTATTCTGCTATCTTTCTTTCCTTCCTTCCTTCCTTCCTTCCTTCCTTCCTTCCTTCCTTCCTTCCTTCCTTCCTTCCTTCCCTCCCTCCCTCCCTCCCTCCCTCTCTCNAGCCATTTGTCAGAAATGGTATAGGGTTTCCTGCCTGAGCAGGGGGTTGGACTAGATGACCTCCAAGGTCCCTTCTACGTCTGTTATTCTGCTACTTTTCTTTCTTTCTTTCTTTCTTTCTTTCTTTCTTCTTTTTTTCCTTCCTTCCTTCCTTCCTTCCTTCCTTCCTTCCTTTCCTCCCTCCCTCCCTCCCTCCCTCATCACTGGAAGTTTTTAAGAAGAGACTGGACAGCCACTTGTCTGAAAAGGTATAGGATTTCCAGCCTGAGCAGGGGGTTGGACTAGATGACCTCCAAGGTACCTTCCAACTGTATTATTGTTATTTGTTATCTCCCTCTGTCCATAACAGAGACAGGGGGACAGCAGGCTGACCCCAAACCACCCCAATTTGTGCCAGGGATTCACTACCTCTGTTCCCCCCGCGGGAGAAAGCCAGTCTCCTATCATTTGGGGTGTGGGAGTCTGGACTTAAAGAGACCCCCCACTGCCCCCCCGACCAGCTCTGGGGTATCCTCCATTGATGAGGAAGGGTCCGTGTCTTCAGGATGAGTTATGACTTCAGCAATGTTTAAGCACGCAGAGCAGAGCAAAACCACAAGCACCCTTGCTATCAATACAACTGGTCCTCAACTTACGACCACGATGGAGCTCAAAATTTCTGTGGCTAAGCGGGACAGTGGCTAAGTGAGTTTTGCCCCCCTTTTTTTTACCGCCTTCCTTGCCACTGGAATCACTGCGGTTGTTAAGCGAGTCACGCGGTCGCTAAGTGAATCCGGCTCCCCCCCAATTGACTTTTGCTCTGCAAAAGGTCACAAAAGCGGACCTAGACAACTGCAACCGTCATAAATACGAGACATTTGCCAAACGTCTGGATTTTGATCCCGGGGATGCAGCCAATAGTGTGAAAAAAGGGTCATAAAGTCACTTTTCCCAGTGCCGTGCGTCGTAAGTTTGAACGGTCACTAAGTGACCCGTTGTAAGTCGAGGACTACCTGTACAATGCTTCATATCAAAAAACCCCACCACCCCCCACCCCAAAATTGTCCTCTAAAGCAGAGCTTTTCAATCACGGGAAGGTTAAACCCTACAGACTTCAACTCCCAGAATTCCCCAGCCAGCATACGCTGGCTGGGGAATTCTGGGAATTGAAGTCTAGTCCTCTTAAATGATTGAGGTTTGAGAGATAACTGGCGAGATGCACTTCCCTTTCCTGTTAGATGGCAACTCAGGGTATGAGGAGAAAACGTTCTGCATATGACGCTTCATTTTTAATCGAAAATTAGGGGTGCGTGTTATACACGTGTGCGCGTTATACTCGAATAAATACGGTAACTGGAAAGCAGATTCTATTTATACGTATTTTCTCCACGTTAGATTTTGTAGGACTCACACAGCACAGCCAGGCAGAGGTTGTTCGCTTTTGCCAAGGGGGGGGGGTAAAGATGGCATTAGGGGTGGGGGGCAACAGTCAGACACCCCCCCCCCACCCTTGCCAAGGCAGCCTTTGGCTTGGCAATACTGCAAAGCAGAGGGTCAGAAAGTGGAACACCATAAGCGCCCCCCCCCGTTTCACATGACACCCCCCCCAACCCTTGCTGGAGTTTAAAGATTTTGAAAAGAGGGTCTCCCCAGCCCCCCACCCCAAAACCAGGATTGGACATGGATGAAAAAACGATTCAAGCTTTTGAACGTGTTTGACTCTCCCCGCTGTTAGTTGTGTCTGTGGTGCCCTTTGCTGTTTTTTTTTAAACCCAGGTTAGGGCAGTGATTCTCAACCTTGCCAGCTTGAAGACGGGCGAACTTCAACTCCCAGAATTCCCCAGCCACCCTAGGCAGGCTGGGGAACTCTGGGAATTGAAGTCCGCGGGGTTTAACGTTGCCGAAACTCTGCTTTAGGGAACAATTTTGGAGGGTGGGGGCTTTAACGTGAAGCATCGTACAGGTAGTCCTCGGTTTACGGCCATTGGTTCAGTGACCGCTTGTTTAGTGAGCGTTCGTGCCGGCTGGGGGATTCTGGGAGTTGAAGTCTCCAAGCTGGCCAGAGGGAGAAAAAAAACGAGAAAA
>NW_015391903.1:7759-11372 GCF_001527695.2 Protobothrops mucrosquamatus | reverse complement strand
GTCCCTCCCTCCCTCCCCCCCCGTGTTTGCAGAGCTCCGCCGAGCAAAGTTCGGGCTGGATCCCAGGGAGGAATTGCCCCCCCCCCAGCCATGCTGCCTGTCTGGTTCCTGCTCTCTTCTGGGGTTGGGGGTTATTGGGGGGGGGTGAGGGAGCGGCTGGGGGCGGGAAGCGGAGTTTAACCCCGAAAGGGGCTGGGGGGCGGGCGGGCGGGCGTTGACCTGGCCTGCCCAGAAACTCTCCGACTTTCGCTGGTTTCGGGCAGCGAGCGGGGACGTCCTTGGGTGCTCCTGGGATGGGAGACCACCAGGAGATGTGCAGGGCGGTGGCTGGACCAGGAAGTCCCCAAGAAAAAAGGAACGGGAGGAAGGCTCTCTGTTTAAGGGACGGGCGAGGCTTACTCCCCAGGATCTTTTGCTTCTCCAACTCAGGTGGGGTGCGCAGAATAACCGAGGTGGGAGGGACCCGGGAGGTCTTCTAGTCCAACCCCCTGCTCTCGCAGGAGATTCTATTATCAGGGATGTCCCATCTTGGGAAGTTGGAAGACTTGTGGGCTTCAACGCCCAGAATTCCTCTCGATCTTCTTCTTGGCTGGGGGATTCTGGGAGTTGAAGTCCACGAGCGTCTTCCAACTTCCCAAAGTTGGACACACTTTATGTCCCGTTCCGGACAAACGGACGTCCAATTCTGGACTGAGTCTGCATCAGCCAGCAAGACCACCGGCTCTCGGCAAGTCCGAGGAAATAAATAGGTGGGGGGCTGCAGAGAAGGCAGACTCCTGCAAGGGTCTGGGGTCCATGTGGAAGTGTTCCTGGCTATCTTTGGGGCGTGGAGGGGGGCACGTCTGGTTGGCCCCCTTTTCCATCTCGGGAGCCCTGTGTGTTTGTGAAGCAGCGAACTCTTCCACAGGGATTCTGCCTCCGAGTGTCGTCGTTTTTGCTCTGAATAACTGCCATAAGCTTTAGCACGGTATAATCCAGTCCTTTAGTTGTTGCTTGTTATTGTTGTTATGTGTGCGCGTGTACGCAGGAGCCCCAAACTCACATAAACACACTGCAGGGATCTGGACTATCTGGACAGCCCAGGTAGCTTTGTTCCTGTGCTCGGGCTGGGGGCCGATGGAGGAGACCCTTCCCAAATTGGATCCTTGGGTTTTTAAGGCCACAGCCGTGCTCACCCCATTTGAAAATGTTGTGTTTCTGGGTTTGGGGAGGGGGTCTGGGAGGGCTGCTGTTTTCCTAGCCTGGAAGGGGTGTCCCCAAGGTGGGTGGGAGGAAGAGGGTCTCCCCCCCCTCCTGGCACGGTGTGGAGACAAAGACAACCCCGGAAGGAGTCGGGGGGGGCATCATATAATGGCTGTTTGTCAACCTCAGAGACCAGGGGTTTTTTTTGGACTGGGGGAGCAGTTTTGAAGCCCCCTCTTTGACGGGGGGGGGAGGGCTGAGTGCAAGTCCCCCCCCCCAGGCTTGCCCTGCCCCAGTTGGAAGCAGCAGAGCCTTTGACTCCAGGAATGTGCCTGGAGGGAATTAGGGGAGGGGGTGTCTCTCCAGCCCCAGCCAAGGCTTGCTTGCCTGCATATTTTCCCCACTGCTTCGGGGTGGGGTGGGCGAAGCTGCTTGCGGGCCATCCGTCCATGAAGGGGAGGGGGCTGTGGGAATGAAGCCCCCCCCCAGCCCGGCCTGGATCCCAGAAGTGAGGGAGGGGTGGGGTTCCTCTTTCTCTCGCCCCCCACCCCCCCATCTCCAATGCTGCTGTTACTGCTGTCTCAGCACATTCTTCGGCCCAGCAGCTTAGGGGGATTAATTGTTTGCAGCCCCTCCTGCTGGGGGGATTAACAGCCCCCCCCCTCGGCTCTTTAACCCTTGCGCTTCCTCTGGGTTCACCCTGCCCCGACAGGGGAACCCCCAGAAGTCCACGGGCCGGGGAGGTGGTGTCAGGAAGCCCCCCCCCCCCCGGCCCTGAATAACAAAAGAGAAGAAGGGATTTTGCAGAGGCCCCCAAATTTCCATGGCTTAAGTGAGACATTGATTAAGTGTCTCACTTAAGGTTGTTAAGTGAATCACTGCAGTTGTTAAGTGAGGCACACGCTTGTTAAGTGAAGCTGGCTTCCCCCGTCGGCTTTGCTTGGCGGAGGGTGGCCACAGGGGATCGCGTGACCCCAGGAGGCCGCGACCGTCGTAAATAGGAACCAGTGGCCGGGCGTCTGAATGTCGATCCCGTCGCCACGGGGACACAACAAGTGTCGTAAGTGTGAAAAATGGCCACGAGTTGTTTCCCCCCCCCAGTACTGTTGTAAGTTTAAACTGGGGGTCTTCCAACGTGGCCCTTGGATGACTTGTGGACTTCAACTCCCAGAATCCCTCAGCCAGGCACGCGTGCCTGGCTGTGGAATTCTGGGAGTTGAAGTCAAGTCATCCAAGGGCCACGTTGGAAGACCCGTCTTAAAGCATCCTGGCTGAGGGATTCTGGGAGTTGAAGTCCACCAGTCCTCCAAGGGCCACGTTGGAAGACCCCTGTCTTAAAGCCTCCTGGCTGAGGAATTCTGGGAGTTGAAGTCCACAAGTCCTCCAAGGGCCACGTTGGAAGACCCCTAGTTTTAAGTTGTGTATTTTCTGTACATCACTTCCGCTGCTGGGCTGGTGGTCTTGGACCCCGACGATGAGGAAGTGGGGTGGTGCCCGCAGGCCTTTCTCGCTGGGCTGGCTGTGCCCCCAGCTGCGGGAGGAAGAGGAGGGGGCCGCTTGGCCCCTGCCCCACACCGGCTGGGAGCCGGGCCAGGGGAGTTGGCTGCCAACCCCTGGGCTTCACACCCATCCAAGTCAGCAGATGGAACGGGAGCTGGCAGCTGGGGCTGGGGCAGAGGGCCAACCGGGCAGGGCTGGCTGGCATCTGCTGAACAGGTGGGCTCCTTGCCATGTGCCTCCTCCTCCTGGCCAGGTGCCAAGCTCCCTCCCCCCTCCCCCTCGCTCCTTCCATGCAGGCCCCACCCAGTCCAGCTGCAGCCCACCGCCTTGGCGCCTCCCGGGGGCTGCACTCCTCCATAACGTCTTGGCAGGTGGCATAAATGCCCATCTCCCTGGGCGGCTTTGTGCCTAGGCTGCCACTTCCCCTGATTAAGGAGGATCCCCCTGCCGCGCAGAGGGCTCTGGATGGGGGGGGTATCCAGAAAGGAAACTGGGGAATCTGGGGGTTGCCAGGAGCCCCAGAGCGGAGCGAATCGGGCACCCTTCTTGCCAGGATGGAAATTGATCAAGGAGAGAAACCACCGTGGAACTAAGGAGGAATTTCCTGACAGTGAGAACAATCCACCAGTGGAACTCCTTGCCTCCAGAAGTTGTGGCTGCTCCAACACTGGAGGTTTTTAAGAAGAGATTGGGAAACCATTGGTCTGGAATGGTGTAGTCAGGTCTCCTGCTTGAGCAGGGGGTTGGACTAGAAGACCTCCGAGGTCCCTTCCCACTCTGTGATTCTGTAAGGGTCTCCTGCTTGAGCAGGGGGTTGGACTAGAAGACCTCCAGGATCCCTTCCCAGACTGTTATTCTGTGATTTTGTAAGGTTCTCCTGCTTGAGCAGGGGGCTGGACTAGAAGACCTCCAGGGTCCCTTCCCAGACTGT
>NW_015391903.1:4058-6944 GCF_001527695.2 Protobothrops mucrosquamatus | reverse complement strand
TGAGCAGGGGGTTGGACTAGAAGACCTCCGAGGTCCCTTCCCACTCTGTGATTCTGTAAGGGTCTCCTGCTTGAGCAGGGGGTTGGACTAGAAGACCTCCAGGATCCCTTCCCAGACTGTTATTCTGTGATTTTGTAAGGTTCTCCTGCTTGAGCAGGGGGCTGGACTAGAAGACCTCCAGGGTCCCTTCCCAGACTGTTATTCTGTGATTTTGTAAGGGTCTCCTGTTTGAGCAGGGGGCTGGACTAGAAGACCTCCAGGGTCCCTTCCCAGACTGTGATTCTGACTGGCGGAGGGAGGGTGAGTCAGGGTTTGCCCTGCTGGCACCCAGTGCCAGGGTGACCTTTGCCCAGCGCCTGCTCAGCTGGACTTCCCGTGAGAGGCGGGCAGTGTTGGCATTGTGGTGGGGAGGGGCGTGTGGGGCAGAGGGAGGGGGGCTTTGCAGAAGGACAGGCCGGCTTCAGGAGAGAGACCGAGGTGGGCGGCCGCCTCTGAGACCCCCTGGCAGCCACCCCACCTGAATCCTGGACAAGCATCATACCGCCAGTCCCTGACTTACGACGGTTCATTTAGTGACCGTTCAAAGTTACAACGGCACTGAATAAAGTGACGTAGGACCGGTTCTCCCACTTAATGACCGTCGCAGCCTCCCTGTGGTCACCTGGTGCTTGGCAACTGACTCGAATTTACGACGGTCACAGCATCCCGGGGTCATCTGGCCTTTTGGGGGCCTTCTGACGAGCAGAGTCAACGGGGAAGCCACTTAACAACCGTGTTCTTAGCCGAACAGTGGCCGTGATTCGCTTAACGACGGTGGTAAGAAAGGTCACAAAGTGAGGCAAAACTCATTTACAACTGTCTTGCTCAGTTGTGGTCGTAAGTCCGAGGACTGCCCGTATAAAAATAAATTGGGGTGGCTAGGTTTTCCCAGGGGGGGGGGCAACCTTCTCTTAGAACCTGCAGCCGCAGAGGCACTTTATCGGAGGACATACAGTCCTCGGCTTACAACCGCGATGGAGCCTGGCCAGTAAAGCCGTGACGGTCACAAAGGGGTCCCCCACGTGACCGACCTGATTTTACAACCCTTCTTTGTGACAGTTGTTAAGCGAAATGATTGTTTACTTTGGGCCATTTTGGGGAGTTGAAGCCCACAAAAAAAAAACCGTGGGAAAAACGATCAGAAGCGACTTTTTTTCAGTGTTGTCGCTAAACGAACCGTTGTAAATTGAGGACCGCCTGGCAAATGCAGCCGTGCGGGCAGGGAGCTTGGCACGTCGGCCACCTTGAAGGTGGGCACGGCAAGTCCTGGGCATCAGGTCTGCCCCCCCCCCATGCCAGTTGGGTCTGTTTATTCCGAGCTGCACAGAAGAAGCCACGTCCGTTGTGTTGTTGTTAAGCAAATCTTTGTCTCGCCCGTTGTGCTGTTGTCAGGCCGTGGTCCGGGGAGGCGGAGCCAAGGAGGCCCGTGGCTCTCAAATGGCTTGGCCAATGGCAGCCGGGGATCCCTTGATCTGCAGCTGAGCCATTAAAACCAGCCAGCAACCGGCAGGATCCCCCTGTGGGGAAAGTTACGCGTTGTCGGTTGTGGCTGCGGTGCTCAGTTACGCTGACACCATCGCAAAAGCCACAGAAATGTGGAGTTTCCCAGTCAAAATCACAGATGGGGAAAACAAAACATTCTAGTCCTCAGTGTCGTAATCCCTGCACCCTCCAGGGCGGGCACGAAGCGCTTCCAGGCATTGGGACAGAGGAGCCTGGGGTTGGTGGGGCGGCGGGTATCGGGGCCGTCCTGGCACAGAGGTTGGCAAGGTGGGCAAAATCTTTTGGGGGCCCGAACTGGACGGCCTCGTTGCTGTCCTGGAGGCGAGTCTTACCCCGCGCCTGGCCAGTTCAGTCTCCTTTTTCCTCCCGCAGCGAAGGCGTTTTCAAGTGTCCGGAGGATCAGCTGCCCCTGGATTACGCCAAGGTGAGCCCCGTGCTGGCCAAGGCTCTCCTGGGGGGGCGGCCTGGGGGGTGATTTTGCCCCTCTTGGCACCTTCTGACCCGCTTCCTCCCCATTCTGCCCCCCCTCTCTCTCCCTCCCGGGGTGGTCAATCCAGGCAGGAATGACTGGAAAGCCCTGTTTGACCATGGCAGGGATAATGGGGAGGGGGCTGTGGGGAGGGGGGGGGCTGGAAGGGGAGGGGAGGGGCTGCCTCGTTGGGCAGGGGTTTGCTGTGTGCTCCCAGGACCCTCCAGGCCTTCTCTGAGCTCCAGTGAGGATTGGATGTGGATGGGCTTTGGTGGTGTCCAAAGGGATGGGTGGAAGCGAGGGAGGAAAGGAAAGGAAAAGGAAAGAGGAAGGAAGGAGAGAAAGGAGGAAGGAGGAAAGGAGGAAGGGGGAGAGAGGGAGGAAGGAGGGAAGGAGAAGGAAGGGAGGAAGAAGAGGGAGGATGACAGGAAGAGAGGGAGGAGGGAAGGAAGGAAAAGGAGGGAGGGAAGAAAAAAGGAAGAGGGAGGAAGGAAAGAAGGAAGTAGGGAGGGAGGAAGAAGAGGGAGGATGGCAGGAAGAAAGGGAGGAAGGGAAGAAGAAGGGAAGGAAGGAAGGAAGGAAGGAAGGAAGGAAGGAAGGACAAACAGAAAGACAGAGAGGAAGGGAGGGAGGATAAAGAGAGAACAGGAAGGAAGGAAGGATGGAAAGAAAGAAAAAGGAAGGAAGGAAGGAAGGACAAACAGAAAGAGAGGGGGAGGATAAAGAGAGAAAAGGGAGGGAAGGAAGGAGGATGGAAGGAAGGAAGGAAGGATGGAAAGAAAGAAAAAGAAAGGAAGGAAGGAAGGAAGGAAGGACAAACAGAAAGACAGAGAGGGAGAGAGGATAAAGAGAGAACAGGAAGGAAGGATGGAAAG
>NW_015391903.1:0-3628 GCF_001527695.2 Protobothrops mucrosquamatus | reverse complement strand
AGAGGGGGAGGATAAAGAGAGAAAAGGGAGGGAAGGAAGGAGGATGGAAGGAAGGAAGGAAGGATGGAAAGAAAGAAAAAGAAAGGAAGGAAGGAAGGAAGGAAGGACAAACAGAAAGACAGAGAGGGAGAGAGGATAAAGAGAGAACAGGAAGGAAGGATGGAAAGAAAGAAAAAGGAAGGAAGGAAGGAAGGAAGGAAGGAAGGACAGAAAGAGAGGAAGGGAGGGAGGATAAAGAGAGAACAGGAAGGAAGGAAGAATGGAAAGAAAGAAAAAGAAAGGAAGGAAGGAAGGAAGGAAGGACAAACAGAAAGAGAGGGGGAGGATAAAGAGAGAAAAGGGATGGAAGGAGGGAGGATGGAAGGAAGGAAGGAAGGATGGAAAGAAAGAAAAAGGAAGGAAGGAACGAAGGAAGGAGCCAGCCCCACCTGAGACCCCCCTGAGAGCCCCCCTTCGCCCTCCAGATTTACCCGGACCCCGAACTGGAGGCCCAGGTGTTGGGCCTGAGCATCAGGTGCATCCACAGTGAGGAGGGCTGTCGCTGGACTGGGACCATCCGTCATTTGCAGGTGAGCTGCCCGCTGCCCCTCCTCCTCTTGCTCTGGGGGGGGGTTGGGGGCGAAGGGAAGGGGGGGTCCCGGCCGGCCCTCCTCCCGCCTCGGAGTGACCCCCTCCTCCCCCCCTGGTCCAGGCCCACCTGGGCACCTGCAGCTTCAACGTGGTGCCCTGCCCCAACCGCTGTGGGGCCAAGCTGAGCCGCCGCGACCTGCCCCCCCACCTGCAGCACGACTGTCCCCAGAGGCACCTCCAGTGCGAATTCTGCCGAGCCGACTTCACGGGGGAAGCCTTTGAGGTGAGTGGGGGGCAACTGAGGAGGGGGGGACCAGGAGGAGCTTCGGTGGAGGTCCGGCTGCCGTCAGTTTTTTTGGGGGGGCTTAAATAAACAACCCTCCAGTTGTTGCGGCCCTGCCTGGCCTGCGGGTGTGTTGGGGAGGGTGTGAGCCACAATCGCAGCCTTTGTGCAGGAGGGGCCAGGCCGGCTGCCCTGGATGTCCTCCCCTCCTGTGCACACTGGCTGGGGGGGGGCACGTGCCCGTGGCTGCTGGGGAGGGGCTTCTAAGGGGGCAGCTGTGTCTCTCTCCCTCCCTCTCCCTCTCCCTCCCTCTCTCTCTCGGGGGGGGTCACGTGACAGCCCCGTCATGCATGTGAGTCAGTGGCCTGAATTTTGATCAGGATCGTAAGTGGGGAACATCCCTGTTTGCAGGGCTGTTGGTAACTGTGAACGGTCACTAAATGAACAGTCGTAAGTCAAGGACTGCCTGTAGTTGTATTTTCTGAATTGTAAGCTGCCCAGAGTCACTGACTGAGAGGGGCGGTTGTAGAAATTGAAAAAAATAATTAAAGTAAAGTAAAGTAAAAAGTAAAGTAAAAAGTAAAGTAAAATAATTAAAATAAAAAATAAAATAAAAAATAAAATAAAATAATAATAAAATAATAAAATAAAATAAAATAAATGAAATAAATAATAAAATAAAAGAAATAAATAATAAAATAAAATAATATAATAAAATATAATAAAATAAATATAAATAAATAATAAAATAAAAATAAATAAATAAAATAAATAAAATAAGATAAATAAAATAAGATAAAATAAAATAATAAAATAAAATAAAATAAATATAAATAAATAATAAAATAAAAATAAATAAATAAAATAAATAAAATAAGATAAATAAAATAAGATAAAATAAAATAATAAAATAAAATAAAATAAAATAAAATAATAAAATAAAATAAAATAAAATAAAATAAAATAAAATAAAATAAAACAAAACAAAGCATAAAAAGCAATTGGCCCCGTCTGCCCCACGGAGACTTCCCACCTCCCACTTTCTCCATCCACCTGGGCATTTCCTGGTGGCCTCCCATCCTCCTGCTTTTCCTCCAAAGTCCTGGCTTGGAAGATCTGTGGAGCAGGAACCCCTGGCTCACTCTGCCCTTTCTCCAATTTCTTCCCCCCTCCCCTCCCTTTCCAGAACCACCAGGGGGTCTGCCCCCAGGAGAGCGTCTACTGCGAGAACAAGTGTGGGGCGCGCATGATGCGCCGGCTGCTGTCGCAGCACATGCTGGCCGAGTGTCCGAAGCGCACCCAGCCCTGCAGCTACTGCGCCAAGGAGTTCCTCTACGACACCATCCAGGTGGGTCACGGGGGGCCCCGAAGGGCACACTGGCCTCTCAGGGGACGGGAGCCAGCTGGGGAGGGACACCCCCTGCTTGGCTAAGGGGGGCTGCACGTGACACACTGAGACCCCACACGGGTGGGCTCTGGGAATGTCCCCATCCCGACTGCGGAGCCTTTGTAGCCCAAGGAACCTGGCTACAGAAAAGATTGGGGGGGTATGTCTGTGGGGGGGATTTGGGGGGCTCAGAGAGTGAGAGGGTCCCTTTGCATCCTGCTGCATAAGGCTCCCCCCAAGCAGCCACGGAGGGTGGGGGGGGAGCTGGCTGGGTCTTCTGTTGCATCCCCACTTGGCCTTTGAGACTTCAAGGGGTTCCCCCCAAATACTCGGTGTATGTGTGTGTGTGTGTAGCAATTTCTGAGCAGCAGTCACAGAGTAGAGCTTCACTGCGGAAGGGCAGTCTACCTCCAAACCACAGAAGAAAGGCCCATGCCAGTTGCCCTTTTTGCCACATGGCCACACGGGTGCCGCAACAGTCAGACGTGTGAAAAATGGCCGAAGTCCCTTTCTGGCAGTGCCACTGTCACTTCAAACCATCACTAAATGAGTGGTTGTAATCCGAGAGGACTACCTGTAATTTGGCAGATGCCGCGCTGTGCCTTTTCCTCCCTCTCCAGAACCACGAGTACCAGTGCCCCCGCTACCCTGTGCCCTGTCCGAATCAGTGCGGGGCCCCCAACATCGCCCGGGAGGACCTGAGCGGGCACCTGAAGGACAGCTGCTCCACCGCCCTGGCTCTCTGCCCCTTCAAGGAGGCCGGCTGCAAACACCGGGTAAGCCACGCCCCCCCCCTCACCGCCCCCCCTTTCCCAGAGCTGGCTAAAGACCCCACATCCCCCCTCCCTCCCCTCCCCGCCTGCCCTTGCCCGCTCCCTCAGCTGCCAGCTGCAGGCCCATCTGGCCACCATGAACCTGTTCTGTCCCAGCCTATAGCCATCCTTGTTAAATGCACAGGGACAAAACCCCTTTTGAAAAATAGGCTGGAGACTCGGAAGAAAACAAAAACCCCTTTTGAATATTGGTAAAAAACCTGCCAAATGGTCCAAAAACAAAAGCAACAAAACACAATCCAAATGGAGGAAATTGTCCACACGAAACACAATGCAAAACAAGGAGTTAGTCACCGGCAACGCCAGCAGAACATGAACCCATGGTGTACTTTGCAACGGTTGCCTTCAGCAACCATCACCGCCCAGACCTTCCCTTTTTATTAAGCAGCCCCAAGGTGTGGCTTCTCAATGCCTTCTCCTCCGTCCTTGGAGTCGCCCCATGGCCTCCCTCTGTCCTGCTCTAGTTAACTGCCTTTGTTTATGTGTGTCTTTAATGACTTCCAGCTGTGAGTCAGAGTCTGACTCATCTTCCCCATACAGCTGTGTCTCATCCTG
>NW_015391902.1:27718-28864 GCF_001527695.2 Protobothrops mucrosquamatus | reverse complement strand
GCGGCTTCACATAAATATTGAACAGTAGGGGAGAGAGGACCGACCCCTGAGGCACCCCACAGGTTAGGGGCCTAGGAGTCGACCTCTGTCCCCCTGCCAATACAGACTGCGTACGGTCGGTGAGGAAGGAGGAGAACCACTGCATAACAGTGCCTCCCACTCCTAACTCACCGAGACGCCGCAGCATGATACCGTGGTCTACGGTATCAAAAGCCGCTGAGAGGTCCAAAAGAACAAGGACAGAGGAATAACCCCTGTCCCGGGCCCTCCAGAGATCATTGACCAACGTGACCAATGCCGTTTCCGTGCTGTGTCCCGGCCTGAAGCCCGACTGATATGGGTCTAGATAGTCTGTTTCATCCAGGTGCCGAGGGAATTGCTGCGCAACCACACTCTCAACAACCTTCGCCGCAAAGCGAAGGTTGGAGACCGGGCGATAATTGGCCAACTCGTCTGGGTCCAGGGAAGGCTTCTTGAGGAGGGGCCTCACCACGGCCTCCTTTAGGGCTGCCGGGAAGACACCCTCCTGCAAAGAAGCGTTAATAATTCCCTGGAGCCAGGCTCGTGTCCCCTCCCGAGCTGCCAGTACCAGCCAGGAGGGACACGGATCTAATAAACATGTGGTTGCATTCAGGCTCCCCAAGACCCTGTCCACATCTTCAGGAGCAACAGAGTCAAACTCCTCCCATACAACCGTCTCAAGACCTGCTCCCGTCTCCTCCCCCTGGGCCAACCAGTCAGAGTCCAAGCCTTCTCGGATCCGAGCGACTTTGTCATGCAGATACTGCACAAAATCCTCGGCCCTCCCCTCCAGGGGGTCCCCCCCCCTCAATTGAAGGAGAGAGCGGGTCACCCTGAAGAGGGCGGCCGGGCGATTATCTGATGACGCAATGAGTGAGGCATAGTAGTTAGTCCTAGCCTCCCTCATCGCCACTAGGTAGGATCTGAGATGTATCCTTACCTGTGTTCGATCGGATTCGGTTCGGCTGGCCCTCCAACTGCTCTCTAGGCGTCTTTTCCGACGTTTCATCTCTCTCAGCCCCTCGGTGAACCAAGGAGCCGGTCGAGATCTACGTCGGGTCAGAGGCCGCAAAGGCACGACTCGGTCCAATGCTGCGGCGGCAGTTGTCTCCCAAGCCGCCGCCT
>NW_015391902.1:21038-25028 GCF_001527695.2 Protobothrops mucrosquamatus | reverse complement strand
GCCGCCCCACAGCCCTTCCTGCCTTTGGGTCTGAAGCCCCCTCTCTGTGGGCAGAGGAGACCCCTGGAGCAGTGTCTCCTGCACAGTTTGTTTCAAGTTCAAGTTTCAAGTTTATTGCATTTATATCCCGCCCTTCTCCTAGTGGACTGCACTAGTTTGAGGGTCCTCCTGCTTCATGTCCTGGGTGGAGGACCCTGTCCTGACCTGATGGTCCCCAACAGAGAGAGTCCTGTGTGAGTCTCCCATGTGGCCCCCAACTGGAACTCATCTGAGATTCCTCTCCCTCAAAAAAGGCCCTGAGTGGTCCTGTGCCCAATGGCCTTGATCTTTGGGAAGGTTGCACTGATGTCCATCTCCCTGGTCTGAGGGCTCCTGGGCAGGGGGTGTTGGGAAGGGTGTCTTCTCCAGGGCCTCTTTGGGCCAGAGGAGAAAGTCCACCCGAAGCCATTCCTGGTGTAGGAGACATTTGCCATCAGGGGGGAGTGAGAGCAGCTCTGCGGGAGAGAGGAAAGATCAAGGGGGCAACTCTGAGTGGAAGGCCCCTTCCTTTCTCCCCAGCACCCCTAGATGCCCCTAGGTAGCTCTCCCACTGAGCGTTGCCGCCTCCAGAGGTCATCCAGACTGGTTCTGCAGGATTCCCGTGGCTTCGATCTCCAAGGGCAGATTTTTCCCCCTCCCATTCCTCATCTGGGGCACATGAAGAATAGGTCGGTGGAGGAACTGTCTCAAACACAGAGAAGACTGGGGCTCCTGTCAGTAATACCCCCCCCCTTGGAAGAGAGCCTGTGGGCACCTGGAAAAGGGACAACACCAAGTGTACCAATTGCAGAAAAATGAAATCAGAGCAGACTTCCTTAAGATAAACAAAGACCTGTGTTGGTGATTGAGGATTCATTGCTCAGAGGAACTGAACCAGCAATTTGTAGAATGGACAGTCAGACTGTTTCCCAGGAAGAACTATCAAAGATGTGAGTGAGAGGCTTACTAAAAATAATCCAGAGATTATTATTCCTTTCTCCTCTTCCAATATTTGAGGGGCTGCAACAAAGAAGAGGGAGCCAAGCTATTCTCCAAAGCCCCTGAAGGCAGGACGAGAAGCAAAGGATGGAAATGTATTAAGGAGAGATCTGGATTTAAGGAGCAATTTCCTAACAGTGAGAACCATTAATCAGTGGAACTGCTTGCCTCCAGAAGTTGTGATCGCTTCATCACTGGAGGCTTTTAAGAAGAGACTGGACAGCCATTTGTCTGAAGTGACATAGGGTCTCCTGCATGGGCAGGGGGCTGGACTAGAGGACCTCCAAGGTCCCCTCCAGCTGTATTATTCTGTTATTCTGTTACATTTTTCCACATCAGATTCTGGACGCTTCCCTTTTGGGGTGTCTCCCCTGGGCACTGAAATCAAATGTGGAGAAACGCCAGGAGACTCCCAACCACTTTAATTCAAAGCCTTCGGGCCAAATCTTTCCTTACAGACTGATCCATTTGCCCCCTTTCTTTCCCTCCTTTTCCTGCCTAGGAAAAATTCTCTCCTTCTGTTTCCCATAAGACCCCCCCTAACTCTGTTTTACATTGTGTTTTTTTTAGATCCAGTGTTCTTGCCAATCTTTGCGCTGGTTTGATAATAGGCTTTTTAAAATGGGAATTAACAAATTTCATTATTTCACTCATTTTGATCAATGTGCCACAACATGAATGTATTTTGGAAGATGAAATCCACAATTTATAGGAAGGGTAAAGAAGAAGCAGCTCCTTCTTTTGACTTTTGTTTCAGATACGCTATTTTCTCTCCAACAACGTTTGAAGAGAGCTTTTTGGTTGATCTAGAGAGGAAAGGCTGAAAATCCCTGACTCACCTGGGCTGATCTCAACAACTATGCAAGGCCAGTCCAGGCTAGTCCTGGGATGAAGCGGTCTGGAAATTCCAGTATGTCTCTCTCTCTCTCTCTCTCTCTCTCTCTCTCTCTCTCTCTCTCTCTCTCTCTCTCTCTCTCTCTCTCTTTCCTTCCTTCCCTCCCTCCCTCTTTCCCTCTTTCTCTCCCTCCCTCCCACTCTCTCCCTCTCATCTCTATCAATCTGTTTATGTCTATCTACGTCTCTCTCTCCCTCCCTCCCTCCCTCCGTCTCTCTCTCTCTCTCTCTCTGTCCGGGGTCTCCTCGGGGGTCGGGAGGGGCCCCTCCGCCTCTTTCGGTAGGGCAGAGGACCAAGGGGGCCGCCCCACCCAGAGACACAGCCGTGGGGCGGAGCGGGAGAGTCCCAGAGCTGCCCTGGGGGAAGAATCCGGGCTTGTTGACTGCTGGATCAGGGCCAGTTCTCGGTTCCGCTTCGGGGGAGCCCAGCGCTTCAGGATGGGGGCGGGGGGGGAAGGAAGCGGGACTCAGGCGCCTCCTCGGGGATTGTGCAAAGGAGTTGCTGTGTTTTTGTGTGTGTTTGTTTGTGTAGGGCTGGGAGTGGCAGGGAAAACTTGGAGAAAATCACAATATTTGGGGGGGGGGGGGAGGAAGCAGGAAAGGAGCCCAGAGGTTCTGCCCTGGTCAGGTGAGCGACTTCTTAAAAGTCTCCAATGATGGAGCACCCACGATTTCTGGAGGCAGGTTGTTCCATTGGTTAA
The DNA here is from genome assembly GCF_001527695.2 of Protobothrops mucrosquamatus. NCBI lineage: Eukaryota > Metazoa > Chordata > Lepidosauria > Squamata > Viperidae > Protobothrops > Protobothrops mucrosquamatus. The sequence goes on along the minus strand of NW_015391902.1, from coordinate 22,416 downwards.
TTGTCCTCACTGTTTGGAATTTCCGCCTTAATTCCAGGTTGCTTCTCTCTTTGATCAGTTTCCAACCATTGTTTCTCATCCTTCCCTCTGGTGCTTTGGAGAGTAACGTGACCCCCTCCTCTTCCTTGGGGCAGCCCCTCAAATTCTGGAATTCTGCTATCACGTCGCCCCTGTTTCTTCTTTTCTTTAAACTGGCCAAACCCAAGAAGGAGAGCTGTTTGAGAATCATACGGGGGCGGGGCCCCAAAGGAAGTGCACACTCCCCTGCGGAGCTGTCATGAAATACCCCCCCCGAAGCTTCAGTCCCCCCCCCAAGACTGAAAAGACCCCCCTCCCACTTTCTCCGCTTCGCTCTCTGCGCCGAACTGTCTCCTCCATCGGGTGAAGTCAAGGGAGGCTCTGCCCGGAGACCGATGACGCTGCGGAAGGGAGAACTCCCATTGGTCCCTCCGCTTTCCTGGGCCCTCCCAGGTCCGAAGTTCGAGAGAAACGCCCCCTCCCCCCCCAATCCAGACCCACCGATTCCGCCTCTGGGGCTGGGAGCCTCCGCGTCTCTCTCTCTTCTTGTGGGGCGGCCTCCATGGGCTCCGCTGGGCTCCCTCTGGTGCTGCTGCTGCTGCTGGCGGGGGCGCTGGCCCGGATCCCCGGAAGCGAAGGGGGGAAGGAGACCCCCGGTAAGGAGGGGGCTCGTCGAGGGAGGAGAGGGGCTGGGGGGGCCCGTCAGAGACCCTGGGGGTGGGTGGGAAGAAAGGGGCTGGGACCCCAGAAGTGGGGAAAGGGGGCGAGGGCAAGAGAGGCGGGAGACTGCGGCAGCGTCGATCTCCGCGTGGTCTCCGCCCCTGCCTCGCCTCATTACCCCCCCCCCCGCAGGACGGAGAGGGAGCCCCCTCCCCTCTTCCCTGGTTGTGGCCGAGGTGGGGCGGGGGTCGCGGGAAGGCAGCCCAAGTGGGATAAGAGGCAGCTGGGCTCCTCTCTCGCCCCTCCCCCCGTGGCTGGGTGGGAGGTGGACCTTGCGGACCCCGAATTAGCGCCTGAGCCCCGAAGTTTCTTGCACTGAAAGAGGAAGGAGACGGAAAAAGACGCTTTTTGGCAAAAGTGTTTTTGAAACGTCAGTTTTTCGTCTGAATCTCCATTTTTTTAAGAGGAGGGGAGAGTTGAACTGGATTCCTTCTTGGGGGAACTCTGAATTTGGGGAGGAGACCCAGAACCCCCCACCCCATATTCCCCCATTGCTGGGGGGAACTGAGGGAGAAGGATGTTGGGTGTGGTCTGAATTGCTCCCCTAAATTGGCTCCCCAAAACTATCCCTTTAGCGAAGGGGGCTGGAGCCCCTTCTTTTGAGAGGGTCTTGGGGGGCTGCAGGGGGGTCTATTTGGGC
>NW_015391902.1:9593-20426 GCF_001527695.2 Protobothrops mucrosquamatus | reverse complement strand
CCCCATTGCTGGGGGGAACTGAGGGAGAAGGATGTTGGGTGTGGTCTGAATTGCTCCCCTAAATTGGCTCCCCAAAACTATCCCTTTAGCGAAGGGGGCTGGAGCCCCTTCTTTTGAGAGGGTCTTGGGGGGCTGCAGGGGGGTCTATTTGGGCGGGGGGTGGTGGAAAGAGGCCTCGAAAAGCATCCAAAGACAGCTTGTGGGTTGTAAAGATGGGGGCGAGGGGGGGAAGAGGAAAAGGGAAGGCGGGGCTTGAAGGGCGGGGAGAGCCCAGGAGCATGGGTGTGGGTATCCTTATTGTGACCCCCGCTCCTTATGCCCCCGAAAGGGAGAGGAAGAAAGAAGTACGGATATTCCTTCCCTTCCAGCCCAGAGGGGGGGGTCTCTTCCCTCCCCCCATATTTCCTGCCGGTTTGGGGGAAAAAGAGGCCCCACCGGGATCTAACATTTCCTACAGTGTTAGGCCGAGTGCTGGACCAGCTGAACTTCTGCCTGCCTGTTTCCACCCTGGGAAGATGGGGGGGGTCCCTCAGGAAGCTACCCCCTCCCTTATTTTCCTCCCCGCCCACGGCCCCCACTAAGGGGGAATCCCGCTGGGACCGACGGTTCCCCATCTATCCTCCAGGGGGCGTCTTCCGATAGCCTCTTGCGGTAGGTTTCCCTCCCCTCCTCTGAAAAGCCTGTGTCCCTCCTCTAGAAGAGGCTGGGAACCATGGGCCCTGGAGTCCCTCCTGACGCCCTTCCTCCTCCTCCTCCTCCTCCTCCTCCTCCTCCCCGCAGTCCATTTCCTGTACCAGGGGAAGTGCACGTGCCACTTCCTCTCCTCTCCGCTTCCCTAAAATGCAGCCTCCCCCCCCCCAGGACTGAAGGGATTTCCCCCCCTCCCAACTTTCTCCGCTTCTCTCTCGGCTTCGCACTATCTCCTCTTGTGGATGAACTCAAGGGAGGCTCTGCCCGGAGACCGATGACGATGACGAAGGGAGAATTCCCATTGGTCCCTCCGCTTTTCTGGGCCCTCCCAATTACGAAGTTCGAGGGAAACGCCCCCGCCAGACCCACTGATTCCGCCTCCGCGTCCTTCTCCCCTCTCTCTGGGGGCGCTGGTGGGGCGACATCCCTGGGCTCTGTTGGGGTCCCTCTTTTGTTGCTGGTGGGGGCGCTGGCCCGGATCCCCGGAAGCGAAGGGGGGAAGGAGACGCCCGGTAAGGAGGGGGCCCGTAGGGGGGAGGAGAGGGGCTGGGAGGGGACGTCAATGCTCCTGGGAAGGAGGGAAGAAAGGGGCTGGGACCCCAGTAGTGGGAAAAGGGGTCGAGGGCAAGAGGGGCGGGAGACTGCAGGAGCCTCGATCTCCGCGTGGTCTCCGCCCCTCCCTCACTGTATTTTCCCCCCGCAGGAGAATAGGGAACCCTCCCTTCCCTGGTTGTGGCCGAGGTGGGCGGGGGTCCCGGGAAGGCAGCTGATGTGGGATAAGAGTCAGCCGGGCCCCTCTCTCTGTCCCCCCCCCGTGGCTAGGTGGGAAGGGGACCTCGCGGACCCCGAATTAGCGCCTGAGCCCCGAAGCTTCTTGCACTGAAAGAGGAAGGGGACGGAAAGCGAAAGTGTAAGAGGGAAACTGAGGCATTTTTAGAGCTAAATCCACAAAGGCCATCAAATGTATAAGAAAAAGATTTTTTTTCGCAAAAGTGTTTTTGCAACCTCAGTTTTTCTTCTGAATCTCCATTTTTCTTAAGGGGAGAGAAGAGTTGAGCTTGGATTCCTTCTTGGGGGAGACTTTGAATTTGGGGAGGAGACCCAGAACCCCCCACCCCATATTCCCCCATTGCTGAATCGGGACCTGGAGGGGAGGGGGGAACGGAGGGAGAAGGATATTGGGTGGGGTCTGAATTGCTCCCCTAAATTGGCTACTCAAAATGATTTCTTTGGTGAGGGGGGCTGGAGACCCTCCCTTTGAGGCGGTCTTGGGGGGCTGCAGGGTGACAGAAAAGAGGGCTGAATCCCCAAATCACGCAAAGGCAGCCAGTAGGAGTTAATTTGGTGGGAAGGAAAATTTGGGGGATAACTAGGGAATCTGGGGGTTCCCTTCTCCCCAGGATCCACAGACCCCCAAGCCGTCTAGATCAAAATTGAGCAGCCCTCCCTCAACAGAGGGGGAGGGAAAGGATCCCCTATCTTCTGCCTACAACGGGGTCCTTTCAGCAGCCCCAGGAAGTCTCCCCACCCCTTTGTCCCCCCCAATTCAGGGGACTCTGAAGGTCCAGATAAACCCCTGGGGGTCCTCAACGCCCCTCAGAGAATCAGTGACCGACTTTCAAAATGAAAATTTGGGGATAACTAGGGAATCTGGGGGTTCCCTTCTCCCCTTCCACTCTCTCGCCTTCTCCGCTTCTATTGGGAGGGATATTGGGGGGGTCTGAGTTGCTCCTCCAAACTCCCCCTTTAGTGAAGAGGGCTGGAGCCCCTGTCTTTGAGGTGATCTTGGGGGACTGCAGGGAGGGTCTTTTGGGGAGGGGGGCAGGAAAGAGGCCTCGAGAAGCACCCAAAGGCAGCTTGTAGGGCTGAAGATGGGGGGAGGGGGAAAGGGGAAGGTGGGGCTTGAAGGGCGTGGAGAGCCCAGGAGCATGGGTGTGGGTAACCTTATTGTGACCCCCCCCTTCCCTTCTGCTCCCAAAAGGAAGAGGGAGAGAGAAGCTTGGATATTATTTTCCCTCCAGCCCAGAGGGGGGGTCTCTTCCCTCCCCCCATATTTCCTGCCGTTTTGGGAAGGGGGGGGAAGAGGTCCCACCGGGATCCAGCGTTCCCTGCAGACAGACGGAGGCCTGGACCGGCTGAACTTCTGCCTGCCTTTTTCCACCCTGGGGAGATGGAGGGGGGTCCCTCGGGAAGCTCTTTCTCCTCCCCTCCCTCATTTTTCTTCCCACTCCAGACCCCCAACAAGGGGGAATCCCGCTGGGACCGACGGTTCCACATCCCTCCTCCAGGGGGCGCCTTCTGGCAGTCCCTCTCAGCAGGTCTCCCGTCGCTCCGCCTTCCCGTCTCTCCGCCCCTCCTCTAGTAGCCTCTGGGAACGATGGGCCCTGGAGTCCCTCCTGAGGGTTTTCTTCTTTCTGCTCCACCCCACCCCCCCCGCAGCCCATTTCCTCCTCCAGGAGAAGCACGAGTGCCATTTCTTCAACGGGACGCAGCAGGTGCGGTTCCTGCACAGGTACATCTCCGACCGGCAGGAGATGGACTACTACGACAGCGACCTCGGGAAATTCGTGGCCGTCACTCCGTTGGGGCAGCCCGATGTGGACAAGTGGAACAGCGATAAGGCCGTCATGCAGTACCAGAAGGCCTACGTGGATCGCTTCTGCCGACACAACTACGAGGGTCTCCGGAGAAATTCCGTGGTTGGCCGGAGAGGTGAGTGGGGGAGGGGGAGTTCCATGGGGGGGGAATGCAGGGACCCCCCTTTTCTTTTCATTTCTTAGGACTCTCCCGGAGAAAGATTTGCCCCCTTTGTATTCTGTACTCTCCGATCTACGAAATTTATTCATTGGTATTTATTGATATTTATTGATACTCCTAATCCCTTCACCTCCCTTAAAGTGGACCTCTGGATGGCGCAGGATATAACATCATCCCTAAATAAAAAATGTATAAAAAATAAGGTTAAAAAATAAATTACCTTTAAAAAGTTTGAAATTCTACAACGATGACAATGAAACAATCAAAAGGGAAGAACTATATTCCTGTCCTTCCCATCAGTCCCATCATCTTTCTCTCTTCCCAAGGTCCAAAGTTTCCCCTGCCCAGAAAAACTTCTTTTCAGAATATTATACCAAATATTATATTTTTCTTTGGGGGGGGGAATCCAGCCAGGTCTCTCTCTTGCCCAGTATATGGATATATTTCAATATAATCTATACACTATATAATATTTTAATATAATATTTTATATTAATAAATCAATAATATATTGATTTACTTATCAACTTTTAAAACCATCTCTCTCTCACAGAGGGACTTTGCATGGTATACCCATAAAATATAAAACCACCAAAATAATCTATAGGATTTAAAAGGCAAGAATGATTAAAATGCACTAGTAAATTAAAAGGGGGGGGCTTCAGGAGGCTGACCGGCCCCACGGCTGCCTCCTCCTCTGTGCCCCCCAAGCAAAGCCCCAGAGCCCCCTTTTCACCCCTTTCCGGAAGGCCAGGAATGGGGGAGGGGCTCCCTTCACCTCTGGGGCCTTTGGGATTTTAGGATAAAAACTTCCAAAGGTCTGGAAAAGGGAATCAGGGAAGGCTCTTTCGTCTGCTGTGCCTTATCCCTCTTTTAGTTCTTTTTATTCTTTATTCAGAGTCATTTGTTCATCCAATTTTGGGGATCTGGGAGAAAAGCCCCCCTGGAAACCCCCCTTTTGGTCACAGACTCAGGTCCACCTCCAGCCAAATCGCTTCCCTCTTCATATCTGGGAAGGTTCCTCATTTGGGGGCAGAGATTCAAAAAAAACCCACAAACATTAAAACTGAATTTTGGGCGTACGTTCAGCCCTGAAGCCTCCGATTGTTTAGTTCCCTGTTCCAGATTCTTGGCAAATTGCCTACGTTTGTTGTTTTAGTTTTATTTGTTTATATTAAAAAACCTTATTTATTTTTATCAACTGATAAGGTTTCATTGTGCAAAACAAGTGTTTCATCTGCAGTTGTTGCCATTTGTTGTTGCCATTTGTTGTTGCCAGGGTCTCCAAAAATAACACGCTACCAAAGAATTAAATAAGATCTTTCTTCCACAAGAGAAAAACCACCAAATCCCAAGAGAAAAAGGCATTTTACCAGGTGAAGCTGGGCATCTGCTCCTTCCGGAAATTATGGAATATTTAAGGGGAACCGACACAGATTTTGTTCTCCGCATATTAAGTCTGGAATTCCTTTTTACTCCTAAATTCTTCCCTGCAAACCTAGGAGAATAATTAACTGTTCATAAAAAAATCCCGACCAGATCCCAGGATTAAATTACAAATAACCAAACCTTTAAAAATGGCATGTTCTAAAACATTATATAATGAGCTGTTCATCAGAGAATCCCTCAACGGAGAAAAAAGTTGTTAGCAAAAGTTCTCTGACCTGGAGTGGATCTATGAAGGACCCTCTTGGGGGTTATTAATCCACCTATAAATCCACCTATTAATCCACCTATTAATCCACCCAAGAGTTGTGCCATTTGCTGAAGGAGGAGATCAAGAGGGATCCCTTCCAAGGCTCTTCTGCGATCCTGGGATCTGCCTGATCTCCTCAGCCACCAACTGCCCCCACCTTCCCTTTCCCCAACATTCCCCCCCCAGATCCTTTCCGCCCTCCCTGTCCGGAATGGGGCAACTCAGTGCAGGACAATTCAACAATTTTATTCAATTATTTAAAATAATTTTAAAAATGTTTTTTTTATTATTTTTGTCCTTCACATTTCATTTCTTTTCTCCCTCAGCCTCCTTCCTTTCCTGATTCTCTTTCTCCATTTCTTCCATATTATGCAAGTTGTCCTAGACCCCTCCCTGTCCCCCCATCCCAGGCAGAAGGGTCGGACCCCTCCCCACCTCCTTCCGGGGGGGGGGGAAATGGGGATGGGAGGGAGGCCGGACGGCTGCAGGGAGAGGTTGGGGGGGGGGACCTGGGCAGGAAAAAGCCAAAGTTTCAAGTACAGATTAGGCGAGACCTGGCTCAAAATCAGGGGGTCCTAATGGGGAGCCTCACACTGGAGGTAGTTGTTGAATTAAGAGGCAATCCCCCCTCCCCCCTCACACGTCCTGTTCCTCCCCCTCTTTCAACTATAATTTTATCTTAACTGGGAATTCCATTTTGATTGCTGTAGAAATATTTATCTGTTAGGATTTTAATGTTTTAATGCTGTAAGCCAGGGCTTTTCAACCTTTTCTCCGACTGTACCACTTTTAGGATATATGGCAATATTCAAGTACCACCTAGCAAGGTGTCAAACATTTGATGACCAAAAAAAAAACTGTTCAAAGTTGCAATTCCACTGAAATGACTTATGACCATTTTTCACACTTATGACCATTGCAGCATGCCCAAGGTCATGTGATTTATATTTGGATGCTTGGCAACGGATTCATATTTATGATGGTCACAGTGTCCCAGGGTCATGTGATCCCCTTTTGCAACCTTTTGACAAGCAAAGTCATTGGCAGGGCTGCTGGTGCTCAAGTGCTAAGGTGGGACTTCCTTCCCTCCCTCCCTCCTTCCCTCCTTCCCTCTTTCTCATTCCCATCTCCTTCTGAAGGAAGAATTTGAACCCCCCCCTATTTCCCCTCTTCTATATATTCATTGAACAAGGAAAAGCCTCCAGAGAACGAAAAGACAAGCCATTGAGGGAACTAGCTTAAGAAGGCGCATTCCCCTTGAAGAATTAGCTACTGGCTAGAAAGGAAAGTTAAGGAGCGCAGTGGGCACTTAAGGAAGAAAAATAAATGTAGTAAGTATGGCTTCTGGCTAAGGCAGCCTCCCCAAATGGCTCCATTCATAAGTAAAGGAATGCTACAGGCAAAATCCATTCAGGAGAAAAATACTTCAAAATCCCTTGCAACAAAACTTATAGCTAACAGTAGCAGAGCAGTAGAAGCTAACCTGAGACATCAGCCATCAGCCAAATAGAAATTGCCAAACACTCCTTAAGAACACAAAGCCCCCATTGCACAAATCCCAGAACTTCAAAGTCACAAAAGGACATAAGAATCCTTCCACTCTCCATCTCCCTCTGTGATTCACCTCCAGCTGGTGCTGCCTTTCTTCATTGCTGCCTTTCTTCATTGCTGCCTTTCTTCATTCCTCATGGAGGGCAATCCCTCCTCCCTACGTTCCTTGCCTCTTGGTTGCTGCCAGCACATGTGGCTGCCACAGAAGTTATAGATCCACTTGTGGCCGGCCTGCTTGATTTCCTCTCCTCTCCCCCCACCCTCGTCCTTTTTTCCATTCCGTGAAGCTAGAGCTGACTCCTCCTCCTCCCAAGGCTGCTTCTTTTTCTCTCTCTTCTTCTCCCGGCCCAAACTGCCTCCTTTTATAGCCTCTCCTATCTCCCCCTTTCTCATGGGGGTATTTATTCCTGTTGGACTTGTGCAATTTGATGATGGAAACTGATCCCAACCAGGAATGATTTATGTTTTTCCATCTTTCAGGATCCCATTTAATTTCATGCTGCAATTTGGTTTGGAAATGACTTAAAACAAATAATATTTTCAGGAGTGAAAAGGGATCTAGGCCTGAACTAACCAACTTGGTCTCCTGTTCTGGCCCCTCCTGTGTCTCCCCCATGTCCCTCCTCCCCTCCAGCCAAGCCCACCGTCTCCATCTCCACCACCAAGCTGGATCCCGCTTCCCCCTACACCATCCTCCTCTGCACTGCGAGGGGCTTCTACCCCGTGGAGATCGAGGTCCGGTGGCTGAAGAACGGGCGGCTGGAAGAGGAGGGCGTGGCCTTTGGGGAGGAGCTCCAGAATGGAGACTGGACCTACCAGGTGCAGGTGATGCTGGAGACCCAGCCCCAGCGGGGGGATGTCTACGCCTGCCAGGTGGAGCATGCCAGCTTGGAGGCCCCCATCACCGTCCAATGGGGTGAGCCCCCCTCCCTCCCCTACTGGTCTGGGGACCCCATCCTGCCCTGAGAAGTGGGAAGAGACGCTCCCTGTGGGGGGAGCTGGGATTGACCCTCCTGGGGTGGGAAGCTGGCCTTGATGCTCCTGCTCAGGGGAGGCTCCTTCTCCTTCCCCAGAGCCCCGTTCCTCCAACTCTGCCAAGAGCAAACTCTGGACGGGGATTGTTGCAGCTATGATCGGGGTGATCTTCTTCACCATGGGGCTCTCCCTCTACCTGAAGAGCAAGAAAGGTGAATCTATGGGGCTGGATGAGAGGTTGTGGGGAGGGGACCATCCAGGGGAGGCCTTTCAGCAACCTTAGCAGATGGCAAGGAGGCTCCCCTTGGAGATTTGCTTGGGAAATTCTGTTCTTTGAGAGTCTACTGTATAAGTGAGCATCCTGCAACCTACAGTATTATGGGCTGTCAATGGGTAGGTGGACATTCTGAGTCCTCCAGCCCATGAAGGGTCCTGATTGGCTCTTTTTCTCCTTTCAGCAATTCCCATCCAGCCTCCTGCAGGTGAGTTTCTCCTCAAGTGATAGATGTTTGTTTAACATTCATTAATTGTTCCTTTTTTTTAAAATGTGCCTGAACAATACCTCCTTGCTGTGGATAACACATTTTTTTGAAATTTTGGGCAGCTTTTCATTACAGAGACCTGAAAACAGTTCAATCAAAAACAAACACACACACAAACACTAAAATCTGGCCCAGGTGTTTTCCAGGTTTTGGGAAATTGCAAAAGAGAAGGGAAGTCTCCTTGTGAAAATTTCACACAATTTCTGGCCAAGGGACACCCAGCTTTGCTACCACTCCCCATCCTGGCCCCATTTTGTTAATATGAAACATCTGGGGGGGGGGAAAGCCTCCTTTCTTGATTAACCCCCCAGTTAAGTCAATTGGGAAAAATTCCACAAGCCTCTGGAGATGAATTGCTGGTCCTTTGCATCCTTTTCCACTTTGAAAAAAAAAAGGTGGGGACACTCCCTCATTTTGTTCCTACCTATCAACCACCCCCCTGCAATGTGGGCCTGTCTGGGGGGGTGGCTGAAAGAGAGGAATAATAAGCTGGCTTCACTTTATTTTCTAATTTTCTCCCCATCTCTTTTTTTCTACAGTACTCATGAATTAATCCTGCCGTCCTTCCTGCTTCCTGGTGGGAAAGGAAGGGGTTTTTTTCCATTAGATGATGAATTTCTGTCTCTTTTTTGCAATCTCTGAAAAATGGGAGGTCAGGATTATAGATTGGGGGGAGGAGGAGAATGGCAGCCTGGAGCTTTTCCTTCTGAGACACCTCTGGCTTTCCTTTGAAGGCCTCTCTTTCTTGTGAGGGAGCGGTGGAGACCATCTAGATTGACCCCCGGGACTCTGGAACTTCCTGTCAGTCCAGACATCCAAATCTTCCCCGGCTTTAAATCCACAGCAGCTTCATCTTCATTACTCTTCGTCTGAATCCCTTCCCTTCGCTTTGCTATAAAAGAATAAACATTGTAAGAAAAATCCTGGAATTCCTCCTTCCTTTGTTCCTCTTTCTCCTCCTCTTTCCTCTCCCCCCCATTGGAGGGTCCTCCCTTCTCCCCTTCCCCTTCCCAGATAGACACCTCTCCTGCCTCTGGATCAACCATCCCGGCTACTTCAGGTCCGAAGTCATAACTGGTTTGGGAGGAGGGTGGGCAAATCCACAGAGGGGAAAGGGCAGGACTCCCCTCCTGCTTGGGGGCCCCCTTTCTCTGCTTCTCCTCAAGCCTACTTTTGAGGACCAGGATGCCAGGAGGCATGGTCCCTTTCAAGCACTTGTGGGGAGCCATTGGGGGACACCCGAGACTCCCCCTACGCTCACCCAGCCATTTGTGCCATTTCTCTCCTTCACAACTGGAGGGTCCTGCTTCATTTTGGCACCCAACGCCTCCCTCCCTCCACCTGAGACCCCAGAGGCCTTTTCAAGGACTGCCCACCTATCGCCACTGCCGCCCCACAGCCCTTCCTGCCTTCGGGTCTGAAGCCCCCTCCCTCTGGACAGAGGAGACCCCTAGAGCAGTGTCTCCTGCATAGTTTGAGGGTCCTTCTGCTTCATGTCCTGGGTGGAGGACCCCATCCTGATCCGATGGTCCCCAACAGAGAGAGTCCTGTGTGAGTCTCGTTTGGCCCCAAACTGGAGCTCATCTGAGACCCCCCCCTCAGAAAAGGCCCTGAGTGGTCCTGTGGCCAATGGCCTTGATCTTTGGGAAGGTTGCACTGATGTCCATCTCCCTGGTTTGAGGGCTCCTGGGCAGGGGGTGTTGGGAAGGGTGTCTTCCCCAGGGCCTCTTTGGGCCAGAGCAGAAAGTCCAGCCGAAGCCATTCATGGTGTAGGTAGGAGACATTTGCCATCAGGGGGGAGGGAGAGCAGCTCTGCGGGAGAGAGGAAAGATCAAGGGGGCAACTCTGAGTGGAAATCCCCTCCCTTCTCCCCAACACCTTTAGATGCCCCTAGATAGCTCTCCAACTGAGCCTTGCCCCCTCCAGAAGTCATCCAGACTGGTTCTGCAGGATTTCCGTTGCATCGATCGCCAAGGGCAGATTTTTTCCCTCCCATTCCTCATCTGGGGCACATGAAGAATAGGTTGGTGGAGGAACTGTCTCAAACACAGAGAAGATTTGGGCTCCTGTCAGTAATACCCACCCCCCTTTGGAAGAGAGCCTGTGGGCATCTGGAAAAGGGACAACACCAAATGTACCAATTGTAGAAAAAAAAAAAATCAGAGCAGACTTCCTTAAGATAAACAAAGACCTGTGTTGGTGATTGAGGATTCATTGCTCAGAGGAAATGAACCAGCAATTTGTAGAATGGACAGTCAAACTAGCAGTTAGCTGTTTCCCAGGAACAACTATCAATGATGTGAGTGAGAGGCTTACTAAAAATAATGTTGGGATTTTTATGATTCAGGCTTCTATAGTAAGACTAGGCCAGTGGCCAGCTTGCGTATTAGAGGCCTAGGACAATAAGTAGGACAATGACATCTTCTGACAGAAACCACCATGTCAGGCTATGAGTTAAAATGCACAAAGCTAGTTAGTAACAAAAGCTAAGTAAATGTAGCTGCATTGTATGTGTTATATCCTGTTCCAAACCACATATCTGAACATCCTGTAACAGGAAAAGCTCTATAGAACTGTGCTCAGAAACGCCAACCACAGAGCCTGTCCGGATAAATCCGGACA
>NW_015391902.1:5584-9026 GCF_001527695.2 Protobothrops mucrosquamatus | reverse complement strand
TGCTTGTAAACACACTTGCCATATATGTATATCTGACCCAATGTGTCAAATTATGAGTGGTTAAATCAGGATCATATGCTTGCCTTCTGATACTTTTGAAACCCACCCCTAACAAACCTCAATAAAAGGTTTGTCTCGAGCTAGCTCGGGGCTCACTCATCCCGAGGAGAATTTGACTCTGTGTCTTTGTTCTCACTCCATCCGGCGCGGGGCTGCCTGGACCCCTTCATGGTGAGCCCGTTGGCCACGAGAAAAGCCACAACTGGTGACCCCGACGTGATCCCCGGTCCTGGTTGTTCGCCTCGACGCCCCCGTACTCTTGCCAGTGAGGCACTCCGCAGTCATCAGACTTAGTGAGTATGGGGAAAGGGTTGTCCAAGGGCCAGGTTAAGCACCTCCAAGAACTTGGAGACCTTGTCAAGGCTGCAAAAATTATTTGCATAAACCATGGCAAACCTTTAAACTCAATTTCAGGGAATGATTTAATCAAATTGTTGAAATTCATTTGGCGAAAATATCCCACTTATCCCCCTTCAGGGGACATTTCATCTAAAAAATGGAGGCGTATATTGAAATATTTAAATGAACCCCATAAAGCCTCTTATGATTTGATTATTACTTGTCAAGTAATTGTTGACAGTTTGGAAATTTATGAAAAAGCTATTAAAGATTTGAGCGATGCCATGGTGCTCAACACTGCATCTCCACCTCCATATGAGGACGCATTTATGCAGAAACAATGTTCTGAGGCAAAATACTCCAACATTGCCTCTTCAACTGAAACACCATCCATCGTACCCAGAAAAGGGGAATCTTCAGAGTAATTTAAAGACATAAATTAACTCAAAATGTACTCCTTTGCAATGTGTTTTGAACAAATAGGAATGTTTTGAAACTTCTTTGTAATCTGTTAAGTTTAACCCTGTCAGACAATGTCTGATGGTGCTGTGTGTTGACGTGTATTGTATTTTGTTCATATATATATGTGTGTGTGTGTGTGTGTGTGTGTGGCCACCCAAAACACTATGTTTGGACTTGGAATGGTGAGAAAAATAGGAGATGAAAGGGCCCTATAAAACCATGTTTGGTTGAAATCAGCTCTTGATTTTTCTCACTTTTTGCAGGACAAGTTATACGTTTCAATAAATGTTGTTTTAACAGTATTTCTGTATTTATGGTTGTCTGTATTTTTTTTTTAAACTTTTTATTTATAAAACAATTAAAAAAAACAAACATTGGATTTCACGTGACATTCCAGTATATACATTCTTATCAGATTATATCATATTTTACAATCAATTCATTATCTCTACATATACATTAAATTTTATATACATTATCTATTCTAAAATGACATACATTTCTATCTTATCATTCGTCTTTAATCCCAGCCGTCCTTTTCAAATTCCTCCAGCGGTAAAATTTATCCCAGGTTTCAAAAAAAATTGATCCACATTTATCTTTTAGTATCATTGTGAGCCTGTCCATTTCTGCACATGCTAAAATTTTATGTATTAACTCTTCCTCTGTGGGAATTTCCTTACTCTTCCATTTTTGCGCAAAAGCAAGCCTGGCTGCTGTCAAGATATGTAGCAACAGGTAGATTGTTCCCTTATCATATTTTTCTGTCGTTATTCCCAGCAGGAAGAGTTCAGGTTTTAACTCTTAAGTCCAGTGTTAGTATATCCCTCAGCCAGTTTCGTATCCTGTTCCAGTACTCGCGAGTCTTTGGGCATTCCCACCACATATGGTAATATGATCCTATTGCCGTTTTACATTTCCAGCATAGGGGTGAGATGTTCGAACACATTTTAGCTAACCTTACGGGTGGGAAATGCCATCTGTAGAACATCTTGTAGAGATTTTCCTTATATGAGGTAGCTAAGGTGAGTTTCCTATTTCTTTCCCACAGTTCTTGCCAAATATGTAGGTCAATACTAAAACCAAAATNTTTTTTCCTTATTTATCCTTAGGCCTGCCATTTCACCATATTCCCCCAGTACTTCCATTAGCCTTATCCCTGATTGTAAAGGTTCTTCGAGTATAAAAACAAGATCGTCGGCAAAAGCTTGCAATTTAAAAATTTCTCTCTTAATCTCTAAACCTTTAATATACTCATCCTTCCGAATTATTCTATTTAGTACCTCCAGAGATAATATAAACAGTAGTGGAGATAGTGGGCAACCTTGCCTTGTACCTTGGTTGTCTGTATTGTTCTGTGTTATTTTTAAGACCAAAAGAGGGTCAAAACCCTCTCTGATAACAATAATGTTAAAAGGCCTGGTTTAAGAATGCATGGTTTGCCTGGAAAACGTATGAAATGAAATATTTGTATGTGGAATTATTTATGAAAACAGTTAGCATGGAAGTGAATGAATTTATTTGCTGATATATAAGTGTGTGTTAGCCCTCAAACCCCACCCCCACCCATTTTCTCCCAGGCTGTGAAAGAAATAATGAATGATAGATTTTGTTATTGTAAAAGTAATTGAAGAGTAATAGTAAAAGTTTCCAATCAAGGAGAGAAAACTATTCTTTGGCACAACTAGCCACAAAATGGAAGCTTTGTAAAACAACAACCCGTTTCTTGTTTCTTCTTCCTCTCCAGCAATGCCCCACCCGGCCTGAAATTGTTTCAACTGTGGTAAACCCGGCCATTTTTAATCACAATGCCGCCCCCCCTGGGGGAGGGGCCTATTAAGGGCAGTTTATTCAGTCAACCAAACCAAAGACAATTTATCCAAAATGTAAAAAAGGAGTTTTTAATCAGTGCCGTTCAATTTATAGCAATTGTTAGTCATCTTCTTTGCCTACACATTTGCTCAGTCCATTATTTGATTTAGTGACCAAAGGAAAACGACCTGAAAATTTTCATTGTAGTTCCATCTGGAGCATTTGCCACAGTGGAACAAATTAATGACATCTTGCAACTTCTCAAAACTTTACCTTTTGCTTGGCAATCACATTTCCGACCTCATCCTATTCCAGATGCCATCACAGTGTTTGCTGATGGCAGTAAAAAATATGGCCCAAAGAGTAGAACTTTTTGCTTCTATCTTGGCTTTTCAACACTTTTCTGACGAACCTTTTAACCTCATCTTGGACAGTCTGTATGTCACTCAAATTGTTAGCTCTCTCTATGAGTCATATTTGGCTCCCTCCCTCGATGCGAATTGCTATCTTTGTTTTTCAAACTGCAGGGGAGGCAACTCCTATTTTACAACAATGCCCTACCTGCAGCCGCCAAGGTCACTCTCTTCCGATGAGGGTTAACCCCAGAGGAACAGTGGCCTGTCAACTTTGGCAAATGGATGTTACTCAATATCCATCCTTTGCTCCATGGAAATTTTTGCATGTCTCAGTGGATACCTTCTCAGGCTTCATCATGGCCACCCCTCAAAGGGGAGAAGCCACTAAACATGTAATCAATCATTGTATTCGG
>NW_015391902.1:0-2672 GCF_001527695.2 Protobothrops mucrosquamatus | reverse complement strand
TGCTTGTAAACACACTTGCCATATATGTATATCTGACCCAATGTGTCAAATTATGAGTGGTTAAATCAGGATCATATGCTTGCCTTCTGATACTTTTGAAACCCACCCCTAACAAACCTCAATAAAAGGTTTGTCTCGAGCTAGCTCGGGGCTCACTCATCCCGAGGAGAATTTGACTCTGTGTCTTTGTTCTCACTCCGTCCGGCGTGGGGCTGCCCGGACCCCTTCATGGTGAGCCCGTTGGCCACGAGAAAAGCCACAAAATAATCCACAGATTATTATTCCTTTCTCCTCTTTTGTGTGGGGATGAATGATACACAAAGTCTCTGGAAACAATATCACAAGATTATGAGCAGGTAGGCATCAAAGCCAAAGAGATGGGAGCATAGGTGGTGTCCCCTTCTGTACTCCCAATAAAGGTCAGCATCCAATGAGGATACGCACATCCTTTGAAGTCAACTCCTGGGTTAAAGGATGGTTCTGTCGAGAGAGCTTTGGAAGACTATGGTCTACAATACCCACATGAGGGGCTTCTGGCAGGGGATGAGCTACACTTCACAAGAACTGAGAATGTCGTCCTATCCCAGTTATGGCGAACCTTTTAGAGACTGAGTGCCCAACTGCAACCCAAAACCCACTTATGCATCGTCGGGTGCTGGGTGGGTGTGGCCCATTGGGTGGGCATGGCTGCGGTGGTAACAGCAGACTGGGTGGGACTAAAAAGTTCAATCAATCAACTCCAACTTTGCAAGATCTTTTTTTCCCCACGAGAAGTTGAAATTGATTGATTGATTGGACCTTTTTTTTTTTTGCACACGGCAGCGCAGGCCTAAAGTGAAAAGGTTTTATAAAACCCATCTGAAGGCCTAGGACTGGGGCGACGACATGCGTGCCCACAGAGAGGGCTCTGAGTGCCGCCTCTGGCACCCGTGCCATAGGTTTGCCACCATTGTCCTATCCGAAGGGTCTTAAACTGAAACTGAAGGGGGCAATCAACCAAATGGAAAGGAAAAAGGAGAACTCAGGCACAAAAAGAGGGGATGTGGAAACCAAACACAGGGTCAGTCAAAAGGGACTCAGATGCCTCTACACCAGTGCTCAAAGTACGAGGAATAAACCAGGGAGAACTTGAAACCCAAAGGCAGGTATGATGTTGCAATCACCGAAACTCAGTGGGATGAAACCCATGACTGGAAGGCACAACTTAAGAGATTTAATGTTGAGGAATTGTGCAGGAGCTGTTCAAATGAAGTGGGAGACACTGACACAAACTTGTAGTTTTACATCAATATATATAACATTTATATTGAACAGCAGTTGTCCAAATGATACAAATCTGTGGTGTTATATAAATATATTTAGCATCTATATTCACAGCAGACAAGATAATCAGGAAAACAGGAACATCATGAGATAAACCAATCAGCAGATGGAGCACACAGAAGAAAAGGGTGGGGGGAAAGGGGAAACCCCCTTTTACACCCACAGCAACCAATCATAGCGTAGATAACCTCATACAGGACCCAGCACTCTTCAACCAATCAGCTACAACTGTGTGTTCTGGCCCATTGTCCACTTTACTGTTCTAGCTACTAAATTTAGTATCTTAAGTGTTGAAAAGAAACAGACTTAATAAAAGAGGAGGTGGAGTTGCACTGTACATAAGAAATAACTACAGAAATGCTACAGAACAAAGACAGAAATCTCCTTGAAAGCATTTGGGTTAAAAAAAGGGAAAACAGAACAACATCACCATTGGTGTGTACTATAAGCCCCCCAACCCAACAGAGGAAATAGATGAACTTTTTGTTAATCAGTTAGCTAAGCCATGGAGAAAGCAGAGCAAAATAGCAATGGGGGACTTTGACTACCCTGACATCAACTAGGAGACGGGTTTTGCGCCTAGTGGGAGATCAAGCAGGCTCCTGACGAACCTAGCAGACAACTTTGTCTCCCATAAAGTAGAGAAGAGAACTAAAGGGTCAACCACGCTGGACTTAATTCCCATTAACAGTCCTAGGCTGCCTTAACAGAGGGATAGAATCAAGATCACGTGAAGTTTTAATAGCACTTTACAATGCCTTGGTAAGGCCACACTTGGAATACTGCATCCAGTTTTGGTCACCACAAAAAAAGACGTTGAGACTTTAGAAAGAGTGCAGAAAAGAGCAACAAAGATGATCAGGGGACTGGAGGCTAAAACATATGAAGAACGGTTGCTGTAATTGGGTATATCTAGTTTAATGAAGAGAAGGATGAGGGGGGACATGATAGCAGTCTTCCAATATTTGAAGGGCTGCCCCAAAGAAGAGGGAGTCAAGCTATTCTCCAAAGCCCCTGAAGGCAGGACAAGAAGCAACGGATGGAAATGTATTAAGGAGAAATCTGGATTTAAGGAGCAATTTCCTAACAGTGAGAACAATTAATTAGTGGAACTGTTTGCCTCCAGAAGTTGTGATTGCTTCATCACTGGAGGCTTTTAAGAAGAGACTGGACAGCCATTTGTCTGAAGTGGTATAGGGTCTCCTGCAAGGGCAGGGGGCTGGACTAGAGGACCTCCAAGGTCCCTTCCAGCTGTATTATTCAGTTATTCTGTTACATTTTTGCAGAGCAGATTCTGGATGCTTCCCATTTGGGGTGTCTCCTCTGGGCACTGAAATCAAATGTGGAGA
>NW_015391901.1:14241-21790 GCF_001527695.2 Protobothrops mucrosquamatus | reverse complement strand
ATCCTTAAACTTTTGCGTACATAATTGCATAGCATTAATTTAGCTTCAAGTTGCAGAATATTTTCAAAAACATAGCTCTTTTTTAATGGAACATTTAAAGTAGGATTTTTCACACGTTTGATAGCATTTACTTTTTTTTTCTTCTGCTAACATGCACTTCTTAAAGGAGGAGATGATATTTGAGAAATCTGTGTTTTGCTTTTGAAGCATTATTGGTTCTTTCCTTTATTCCCTATAGAAATATCTGCAAACCTTTGAAGGAGGCTGCAGACCTGAACTTGACAATGTACAGAAATCCACAGCTACCATTCTGACCTGTAAACTAAGACTTTAGAAAGCTCCAAGCTTCTTAACAAGGGCAACCAGATTTGGGGTGCAAAAATTTAGAAGACTACTGGACGACATCAGAATTAGAGTTTGTTGGTTGTCTGGGGTTTTGCAGGCCTGACTGTATCTTTTCCCCTTTGTCAATTGTGACATTGCATTCAGCGGCTGGCCAAAAGGATATCACAGCTACATTACACATTTGGGAAAAAAAGAAATGAAATATGTTGGTCTTGATCTCAGGTGGCAGGAGGGCAAAGAGGACAGACTTTCCCATTCATCATATACTTATGAGGACATTAATCGTTATTCTGTGGCGCTGTATACATTGAAAGATAAATGACAGAGAACATACGGAAACAGTTTCACGTAAGCATCTCCTTCCATGAATCAACTATTTTGAGGATCAAAACACCTTGTACAGTTGCAGTTCATATATTTCTAGGCCCTTGTCTACATCTGTGTTTCCCTGCACTGCTGCTAAAATTAAATCTTATGCTTAAAAAAAAATCTCTTGAGCATTGCTCTGCCAGTATTAAAGGCAGTATTAAAGGAAAGAACAGGATCCAGAAATCTGGATTTCTGCAATGAAACAGATCAGGAATAAAAGTTAAAGCAGTTAAAAAGTTAAAGCAGTCCTAGCAGCAAGTCTGTGTCTGCATTTTATTTTTGTATATTTCTTTTTGTTGATTTTTTTAAAAGCCTTTTGGAGTTGAAATGCAGTTAATTATGAGTGTTATAGCTCACCTGTACAAATGTAAAGATATTTATTTACACACATAGACCCAAAGACATCAAAACTGATTTTCAAGATCATAGTTTTCACAAAGCAGCTTGCACTATTGTTCATTCTGAAAATGCTGTTAACGGACAATCATTTTAAAATGAGTAAAATCGTCTTAGTTAACATGAACAAATTGCACTGTTTCTAGTTAAAAAACAGGAAGAACATTTTTATAAAGTAAAAAAAGATAAAAAAGAACATATTGCAAACTTGAATTGTTTTCAATGATAACAAAAAAATGAGTGTGTACACGTGCAAAACAGAGACTGGAGGAGGAGATGTTTTCAATGATCACACTTAATGAGTACATACATGTGTGAATGGAGGAACAAAATTTATCTGGTTTTTCTTCCTTTTATATCCAGAATTAAATTCTGCTTCTTTCTGTAAGTGTATTCTGGAAAACTCAGATGAAAGATCTGGCATGGCATGCAGTTAAATCTCCTAACGGCTTTTTCCTTAAATTAAACATGTGGCGCCATGATCCAAGCAGGAACAACTGGATATGAGGAAGGGAGGTTTAAACTTAAGCCTTTCATTAATTTCAGTGTTATGGGGTAATTTTGTTTTTGTTTTCCTTTGAGTCAGTGTTGATTCCTGGTGACTACCTTAGGTAGTCCCTGCATTTTTGTCAGCACAATTTTAAAAATGATATGTCATTGTCTGTTTTCTAAGGCTGAGAGTGATGGGCCTAAGATCACTCAGATGAGACTAGAACTCATGGTCTCCTGGTATCTAACCTTGTGCCTTAACCACTATATCATTGTATTAATGAGAGTCCATATCAAGATTCTAATTAATACAATGAGGGACTTTGATTTTTAGAAGGCAATTGGAACTAGCAGCTGTGGTCTCAATATGCATTGAAGGCTTAAACTCTTCATTTAGATGTTAGATCAAAACTAGTACATGAAGGCAAAATTATTCCATTTCCCATATGAATGATCTACATTACATATTAAATTAACCCTTCCTTATTATCAGTTATTACTTTAATTTGAAAAGGCAATACTGTATTAAAAATGTAGTTTGTAACCAGCAAGATAGAACATCTAGCTAAAACACAGGATGCTATTTAAATAGCTGAAAATTATCCCTTAGCTACTCAATTCCAGACATGAAACTGAGGTAACCATTGACAGATGAAAGTTAAATGAAGAATATTTCTGGAAAATACTCAGCCTTTGATGCTAAAAATGATTAAGTTCAGCAAAACCACCTTCCTTTCTTTATGTTTTATGCATAGAAAAGACCATCAGAAAGAATTCTGAGTTGATCATAGAAGCTGTGGTGTAGTAAAAAAGAAAGGCAACGTTAAGCAGAACATGAGCATGTCACATTTGTTATGATTCAAGGACTAGATTTTTGAATATTTTGGGGTGGCCAAATAACTCATTGGGCTGGGTAAATGACATTATAAAAATGGAATGGTTTGTTGTTTTACAGCTTTGTGTGAGTATTTAGGAATAAAAAGGCCACCCAACAGTCATTAGCAACAGAAAATGTTAGTTTGCATGTTGCCACATTTCAGTAGCATGATCCCTTACAACTGATGGTTGATGGTGGTGAGGAGATAGGATAGACCAAACTAAAACAAAAACAAAAACACCTCCCCACCAGCAATCAACACCAGATGACCAGAGATTAACATTAAACCAACAACCTAAGAACTGCCAAACAAGCTAACAGTAAACAGCCCAACCAAAGAAACATCAAGACCACTCTCACCAACACTGACAGGACAAGCCACTAGAATGTAAAATGAGAACAAACCCCACTCTCTACTAGCACCGATGGTGTTTCCTAGCTTGAGTAATGAAACGTCTGCAAGAAAACAAGCTCAGAGAGCACCAAAGACCCTTCAATATAGTAACACTACATGTGTGAATCTGGTTGCTTGCACTTGACAGGTATTGCACCTAGGAAGGAAAATCCAGGTGCACACATATAGGATAGACAAGTACCTGGCTTGACAGTAGTACCTATAAGAGCCATCTAAGTGTCCTGGACTACTGCTTAAATATGAGTCAACAGTGTGCTGCAGCTGCCAAAACAGTCAATGTAGTTCTAGCTGCAACAACAGAAGGATAGCATCAATTTCATAAGAAGTGACAGTACTGGTCTATACCACTTTGGTGAGACCACATTTGGAGTACGGCATCCAGTTCTGATCACCATAATAATAATAAAAAATGCTAAGGCCCTAGAAGGAGAGCAGAGAAAGCAACAAAGAAGATGAGGAGTCTGGAGGCTAAATTCTTTTGAAGAATAACTAAAGGAACTATGTATGTTTAAGGTAATGAAGACAAGGCTGAGGGGAGATATGATAGCAACCTTGCAGAGGGAGTTGTGGGTGAGCAATCACTAGAGGTTTTCGGGAAAATATTGGACAACCATTTGTTTAAGGTAGTAAGAGGACTCTTGTTTAGGCAGGGAGCTTGACTTGAAGACCTCTTCCAGCCCTCCATGATTCTATGATTCTGTATTATTTAAAAGGATGTTAGCAAACTAAATTGCAAGCACTAATATTAAAAATACGTGTAATTTGTGCTAAAAAAATGTACTCAAAGTATTAAATGATGCCCAAATGTAAAAACATGTATTCTTTAAATAAAGTTCACATTTCACTCTGTAAAAGTCACACACAGGACTGTATTTCACTCTTCTTCATCCCACCCTTTCTTATCCCACCCAATGTAAACAGTTCCAATTGAAATTGTTTTTCAGAGTCTGTTATGCAAATCAGTTCACTTTGTATTTGCCAAATAAAAGTTGAAAATGCCTTAAGGTGACTGTGTAGAAAGCAAAAATCACAAAAACATGGATAATGAATGTTTCTTTTAAAAAAACAGTGAATATGGAGGAGGAAGGGAAAAAAACCATTTGTATTTCATTATATACAGTGCTGTAACATTTAATGTTTGAGCCTTACTCACACATAACTCCCACAAACTGCTTGGTTTAGCCTTAAAAGAGTGGAATCACCACTCAGTGGGAAGTTTGGAAAAGAATTGCTGGAAGTTGAATGACAGTTTATAGCTTTTATCTATTTATATAAGGTAAATTAAATTAATAAGTGTAGATGATGAATTGTAAATTATTATCCCTGATATTTATTTAAATCTGAACTATTATTTCAGAGCTATGTTTTTCAGGCTACAATTTGTACAATAAAAATTGCTGATGCTTGGAACTAACTAACTGGCTACAGATAAGTAACTAATAGGCACTTTCCAAATTGGATTAAACAAAAAAGAATCTTGGACCAAAGTATTATTTTTTAAGCAAGCAAGAGCAGAATTCTTGTTTGTGGATCAAATGAAATTATTATGGTGCATGTTATTTTCTTATGGCTTTGATTCCACTGTTTGGTATATATGTGCATTTAATTAGACATTTTATCTAATTTAAACTTTATTTCAGACAAACTCATTGAATTCACATTGACAGACATACTCATTTTGAACCAGGTACAGGTACCATAGTGTTAGTATCTGACCAACCTCTTGAATTAGATCAAATAGTGGTAATCTGGCTTTTGCATTGAAGATAGTAAGAAGATAAGCCAGAATTTGGCAAAAGCATCATAAAACATGGTCACATGATTACAGAACACTACAAACAGCCATAAATGTGTACGAACTTTGGGCACATGGCCTTAGAGGGGATCTGACTATTGAGACTCTGGATCCGCATCATAAGTCCCCTTTTTTGGGGTCTATCATAACTTTAAACAGAGTGACTGGTCAGTGAGTTGAGGACTATCTGTATTGATAGATGAGGAATATTTTTATTAGATTTTTTAAAAAAATATATTCTCAAAATCTAATCTTAGAACCAGAATTTGTAACAAAACCAAATGATATGCCAGACATGTAGAAACATTAAAATGTTTTACCCCTAAAACTGCATCGCTTCATAATAAAAGAAAGAAAAATAATGTCAAAGGTGGAAGGGAATAAATAGGATTTGCTCAAAATAGGCCAGTTGAAAAGAGGAAAAATATTAAGAGTTAATTCTCAAAAGTCATTTGGAAATCCCAAGATGATTTTCCAGTTTGAATATTAATTATAAACAGTGCAAAGTGCTTTTCTAAGTTACGTATAAGTGTGATGGTTTATGACTATAGATAATATACTTGCTTTGATTTTTGTAGTCTTTATGTGGAACAGTGTATTAATGCTCATTTATAGATTAGTATTTTAAAAATGCAGGGCATTATTAAATAAGAAATCAGTGTTTCATGCTGAAAATAACTATTCCCAACTAAATAGCTAACTGACTAAATAAAGTAAATTACAAAACAGCAATTAAAATACTGCAAGATTTTATTTGAAACTTCTCAAGTAATAGGTTCTTCAAGTTAATGAGACAGATCCTGCTTTAGACTGAGAAGAGAGCCACTGAAAACAATGGGACTTAAGTAGTGCATAACTAATCTGACTCATTTTAATTTCAAAGGATCTTTGACAGTTTGGATTCAATACATTGTATATTAAAAGTACTGAAGATTATTAAAAAGTGTCATTGGATATTTAAATATGATGACTCTTTTAATTCAAGAGTTTATTTCAAATATGAGGACACATGTAAATTCAAGTACTACAGTTATTATTGTACACAACAATGTAAAATCACAGCTGCCAATTATTTAGCTGGTGGTGGACTTCATACATACTTCCCAAGAACCTCAGAGGTCATAATGTACTGGTATAATTTAGGTGTGGCCTTTTGTAAATCAGAAATGGAAATGTGGTTAATGTGCATATTTTCTAAGTGTCATCTAAGATTCCCTAGTATGGTACTCAGTGTGCTGGTAACCACTGGGTTGTTGTTATTATTTAAGATTTAATCTTCAGCTTGAGTCACAGTTTGGGAATGGTAAAAACTTAGCAGTTCAAGTCCTAACCAAGGACTAAGAGCTGTTAAAATAACATTTGAGTATACGGGCAGTTCAGACTATGGTGGTTTTTTGCAAAGTCAGAATATTCTGGTCTAATAAGTTCAAAATTTCCATGTATCTAGGCAGCACTTTGGGTATTGCTCCAAGGGCTCCTATTACTATTGGTACAACCATTGATTTCTTGCTCCATAGTCTCTCAGCTTCAATTTGTAAATCACAATATTTTGTTATTTTACTTCCTGGCTGTTTCCCTTCAATTCGTGCATCACCTACAATATCAATATTGTTTCTACAATAGTGATGTCAGACCTGTTGTGGACCAGATGTCTGTTTGTTTGAATCTGAACATCCCACAGGATCTTGACTTGCTCATTTTCAAGAACTTTGTTAATTTTGTGTTCCCAGCAATTTTTGCTGCATTCGAACTCAAACTTCTGGCAAAGCTTCCATTGTATAATTTTGGAAACTTGATCATGATGTTGTAGATAATCAGTTTGTGAGATTTTGCTGCAGCCACTGAGAAGGTGATCCACTGTTTCATCTTTCATTATTATATAAGATTTAATCTTCAATTCACTTCACAATATGGGACTGTTAAGTTTAAGTCTTAACCAAAGACTTAAGAGCTATTAAGGTAGTGCCTAAGTATATAGGCAGTTCCAAGTAGGGTGGTTTTTTTTGTAAAGTCAGGATATTCAGGTCTAATAAGTTCAAAATTTATCATTATTATTTACATAACTATGTGAAATCACAGCTGCCAATACTTTAACTGATGTTGGT
Organism: Protobothrops mucrosquamatus; assembly: GCF_001527695.2. Lineage (NCBI taxonomy): Eukaryota > Metazoa > Chordata > Lepidosauria > Squamata > Viperidae > Protobothrops > Protobothrops mucrosquamatus. The sequence goes on along the minus strand of NW_015391901.1, from coordinate 14,999 downwards.
CTTCATACAAGCCGAGTTCTTTCCAAAAACCTAGGGTGTTGTAATATATCAGTGTAGTATATGTGTGGATCCAGCAGTGTGGCCTTTTGCAATTGACAGATGGAAATCACATATAATGTGTGAGCATACTATATATATATTTAAATCAATGTGAATATATGAGGTAGCAGGGATTTTTTTCATGATTTAGATAAAAGAATTTTGTAAAATGCTTTGAGAATGCTTTACAAATAAAACAACAAATATCTCTAGGTTATGAGTTTCTTGTTTGGAACCTCTGTGTGTATCATTTAGGACAGGGGTCTTCAAACTTGGCCCTTTTATGACTTGTGGACTTCAACATGGCTGGCTGAGGAATTCTGGGAACTGAAGTCCACAAGTCATAAAAGGGCCAAGTTTGAAGACCCCTGATTTAGGACAGATTACAGCTATACCTAAAGACCATCATATATCACATTGTCACGTTGACATGGTACATAGGAGAGACCTTGAGAGAGAAGAGGAGGAGATTCTGTTTAATGTAACCTTGCAATAAAGATAGTGCTGATGCTCTTAGTGATGTGTTGTGATTCCGTGCCAGCCTGTGTTCCCAACAGCTGAGTCTGAGGAATCTGAGGAGGAGGTGGAGGAGGCTGTTGAGGGGCCATCAGGGTCAGAGGGAGGCTCTGATGAATTACAAGACTCACGGCTTGATGAAGAGCCTGGCCCCTCCAGTCGTGTTTCTGATGAAGCTCAGCTGTGTGAGGAGCAGGAGTCAG